>NC_134358.1:314020706-314283206 GCF_048569485.1 Anomaloglossus baeobatrachus | reverse complement strand
ATCAATCCATCCATCTATCCATCCATCTATCCATCCATCTATCTATCTATCTATCTATCTATCTATCTATCTATCTATCTATCTATCTATCTATCTATCTATCTATCTATCTATCTATCTATCTATCCATCCATCTATCCATCCATCTATCCATCTATCCATCCATCTATCCATCAATCTGTCTATCCATCTATCTAGCATCTATCTATCTATCCCTCTATCCATCTATCTATCTATCCATCTATCTATCCATCTATCTATCTATCTATCTATCCCTCTATCCATCCATCATCTATCTTTCTATCTATTTATATATCTATCTATCTATCTATCTATCCCTCTATCAATCCATCATCTATCTTTATATCTATCTATCTATCTATCTATCTATCTATCTATCTATCTATCTATCTATCTATCTATCTATCTATCTATCCCTCTATCCATCTATCTATCTATCTATCTATCTATCCATTATCTATCTATCTATCTATCCCTCTATCCATCTATCTATCTATCCATCATTATTTGCATTACACAGGAAACCCCTTTAATTCTGATTTTTTTACACAACCTCACTTAAAGGTTTCTTTTAATTTGATGTATAATTTGATGCTTTTACTTTTATTCTTCTAATTTTTATTTCTTCACTGTTTCTGTGTATCTCTTCTCTTCCCGTACAGAGGAATCCCGTGGAATTACGCAGGGGAATAGCTTTACAGAATAGGTTTGACTTTTCTGTTCGTTTTTCTCTTACTCATTGATAACAGCAAGTGAGTCTTTATAGTGTCAGCACAGAAATGTGCATAGCATAAAAGAAAGGGAAACTTTGCTTGGGATCATGTAACTTGTATTTGTTAAATAGCGTGAGGTGCTAATGAAAATAACCGGTAATATAAGGGTGAAATCTGGGTCACAATAGTCTCTTTACATGTGCAATTTTTGATGACTTTTCTCCTACATTTCCCTTTTGTTAGAAAGTCAGTATTGTGAAGACCTGTAAGAATCAATGCCTAAATGATCTTGAAAAAGGATTAAAATCTTAAACAATATATTTTGAAGAACGGCTTAGCTAGAAAAAGTCTTCAACTTAATCTTGAAAAAAGTGTTGGGCTCAAAAATGTTGGTAAAAAGCAGTGGAATTCTCCGGTAAGATAGCCAGGCGTCAGCTATTACTTACAGCATTTTAAAGCATCTGTTCAATGCTGTTTTTACTAGAAACAATCAATAAGCTTACATCTCTAAATGCTGACGTGCATGAGCACACCGTCTGTATGGCAGCACTCCAATACCGCACTTCAGTGCAATACATAGTACTGCAGGGCGTGCAGGGGTGGTGTTCTTCCCTACTGCTGCATTTGTGAGACATGTAACATGAGATATCCTGTCATAGAAGTATGGGATATAATCAGACATACTGAGTTTGATGCATGTACCTAGAAAATCACCATGATGCCTCTGTTTGAGGCATAGGTGCACGGCCTTGTACCTCTGTGGCTGCCCTATATATTCTCCATATATAACAGAGCTGTAACATGGCTGTGTAAGTTCACAGAATGTGGAAACAAAATGTTGGCGTAGCTTATTCCACTGAAGTTTTGCAACAAAGAACAGAACAATGCATATGAATAGGGTATTAGAAAATGGCCATGTGTAGGAATATTGTTATTTCATAATGTACAATGTTTTCCTTTTAGGCACAAGAACTGCCTCCCTCGCATGTGGACCATTTATAATGCACTTTCCCCCTATACAGAATATAGACAATCCTTACCTGAATCACATCACATTTATAATCTTTATAAAACGCACGAGTCGGAATGATGAAACTGTATATAAGTAACACTGTCTTCCCATAAGAAGCATTCAGGGCACAGCTATTTTTGCCTATTGTGCTCTTAAAACATGAAACTTGTCCTTCCTCACTGTGTTTTATATTTTTAAAATGTGTTTTTCAACATTTTTTTGGCTGTATCTTACAAAAATAGCAAATATAATCTTATGTCGGGGTAATAATTTTTACAGAAATGATTACTTAAGTTAAAATGCTGCACTACATTTCACTTTGCTGTTTTCATTCCTTCTTTAATGTCCAAAGTTTGCAGCTCCCTCCTAGTTTCCGATTTTCTCTTTTGGACATGTTCTTCCCAATACTACATACAGAATGTGACTGCTGTGACCCAAGACGCTGTTAGCTATGTGAATGATTACAAGTTCTTTTCTTCATAATGTCCAGAATGCATCTCTTTTACTTGTGCCGATAGACACTATCAATGTCGGACTGAGCTGCCAAGGGCCCAACAGTAACACTGACTCTGGGGGCCTGCTATTCAAATAATACATTAGCCTCATTTATATATTTATCGCTACATCAATGTAATAATACACTGGGTAGTCTGTTGACTGCATGAGATGCAACTTTTTTCTGTTTATAGTGAATAATGTAATGGGCCCACATACTACTCATATTAGGGGGTAGGTGGTTCACTCCAGCACAGGGGCACACTGGAGGATTCCACTGTTCCAGTCTTACCCTGGAGACTATGTCAAAGATTGCATATTCCCCCCATTGAACCCCACTTTGAGTATACTGGGGTGCCCTACATTATATTGATACACAAACTATATGAGTAAACTCCACCTCACGCACTTTAAACCACCTTATTTCTTCCCTCTCTTTCTACACTGTTATACAGTGCAGTCTTTGTGATCAGAAGAGTGGAAGCCAACAAAGGCCATGTCAGAAGCTACAGGTGGAGGGAGATGCTTTGGGACTTACCTTTTTCCTACACCGGTATGGCTTCAGATGACCACTAGGAGATGATAACATGGTCTGTTGTTCTAAGTATACTTTACCACTCTTCATTTTTTCTTTTTATGGCAAAAAGGCAAACATCAAGTTGAGCCTCTAATAATTCTGCATCTTATTACGCAACTTACTGACTACATTTTCCAGATTTTCAAGATAGTCTAAATTACAAGGTCACATCAGTTTCCCCAAATATTCAGACTCCATACATAATTAAGAAAGTTTATACATTGTTACACTATATCTAACCTGTCCTTATTAGATCACTGATCTGCTAACTCACTAGTGATACCTATTACATGACAATCTGGTAATCACTACAGAGGAATATCTAATACAGAATAATTCTGGCCATTGGAAAAGATTTCACTGAGAGAGAAATAACATTCTCCAGCTAATTTAAATAGCTCCAGAATACATATTATTATTGTTATTATTATTAATAATAATGATAATAATAATAATAATTATAATAATAAGTTAACATATTATATAAGGTTTAGAAAATTCTAATCATGAATCAGAGATTGGGCTAAACTTCTTGTTGATTTGCCACATATAAATGTGAAAATCTGTGGCAGAAATGTTTGCCTTAAGGGTACTTTACACGCTGTGATATCGGCACCGATATCGCTAGCGAGCGTACCTGCCCCCGTCGGTTGTGCGTCAAGGGCAAATCGCTGCCCGTGGCGCACAACATCGCTAACACCCGTCACACGGACTTCCCTGCGACGTCGCTCTGGCCGGCGATCCGCCTCCTTTCTAAGGGGGCGGTTTGTTCGGCGTCATAGTGACGTCACACGGCAGCCGTCCAATAGCAGAGGAGGGGCGGAGATGAGCGGCAGGAACATGCCGCCCACCTCCTTCCTTCCTCATTGCCGGTGGATGCAGGTAAGGAGATGTTCGTCGTTCCTGCGGTGTCACACATAGCGATGTGTGCTGCCGCAGGAATGACGAACAACATCGTACCTGCAGCAGCAACGATATTTGGAAAAGGAGCGACGTGTCAACGAACAACGATTTTTCACGTTTTTTCGCTCCTTGATCGTCGCTCCTTGGTGTCACATGCTGCGATGTCACTAATGGCGCCAGATGTGCGTCATTAACGATGTTACCCTGACGATATATCGTTAGCGATGTCGCAGCGTGTAAAGCACCCTTTAGATTTCTGTTGCAAATTCTCATATGTTGGATGGGAGAATCCTTTGTCATTTTATATAGTATGGTGAGTGATATCTGGTATATAAACATACCTGTAACTAGTCACCTAGTTTGGGTCTGTAAATACATCTTTGGCAGAAAAGATTTCCCACCCAGAATTTTTAAGGAAGCACTCAAGCATTTATTTTGCCTTGATAGTCTAGCAAAGGCTATTATTAAAAAATAATGTAGAGGCTCTGGCATATATTTTGCATGTAACTGTGTATATCTGCTTTAGTTGATATGCCATGAATCAGTTGTTTCTCATTATTATCCTTGCTTCCCATCAGTTGTGGTTTCTTTAATGCAACCAACATTCCCATTAGTCTTCTGACTGTTTAGTAGGGATTGAGTCTCATTACACTATACTGTAACCTGCATCTTTGCCTTTCCCCTTTTGCAGGGACATGCTCTGACTCACCACAGCAGCCAGTCGTCTTTCAGCCTATCACTGAGAGGCACTGGGTATTTAAGGCAATCTCCCACTAGGGGAGTGGCCTGTTCAACACCATAGATCCTGTTAGTCAGATGGTTCTGTCTAGTCAGTTGTCAGGTCACCTGTCCCGTCTGCTCCCATTCCATCCTGTTCCTGCCTGTCCTATCTGGTCCCATACTCTCCTGTATCTAGCCTGTCCTATTTGTACCTGGCTCCCAGCCTGTACTGCCTGTCATGTCATGTACCTAGTCCAAGCCTGTCCTACCTTTTGGTATCTGGGTCCAGCCTGTCCTGCCCGTACCTGGCTACCAGCCCATCCAGCTTGTTGGCACCTGAGTCCAGCCTGTTCTGTCCATACCTGACTACCAGCCGTCTTGCCTGTAGACATCTGGTTCCAGTCCTGTCCTGCCCGTACCTGGATACCAACCCATCCTGCCTATCGGCACCTGGTTCCAGTCCCATCCTGCATGTACCTGATTTTCCTGCAGTGACAATGCCTGTCCGTCCTGCCTTGTTGGTGCTAGAGACTCTGCCTGTCCATCTTGCCTGTTCTTCCTGCCTTGAGCCACCCTGGTGGTCCCTGTCCACACTTGAGACTAAGTCCTGTCTGTTCCTGTGTCCGCCCCTGTCCTGGGGGTCAGCTGCCACATTTCCAGTTCTCTACCCCATGGAAAGGGTATGCCCGGGGTTCCCCTGTGGTCCAGTGAGTCCACTTCAGCTTGCCACAGTACCATCACCTGGCGGCGTGCATGACATATATGAAGAGGGGAGCCGTATGATGGCCAGCCTTGCTTCCTCTGACTTCTGTATATAAGATGAGTGCAGATATTACCGTGTCTTTACCTTCATCTCGATTTGCTGGGCCCTCGTCTTAGACAGGGATGGCGACATAAAGTACACGCAGATTCTGATAAACAAAACATGAGCCTTCTTTATGGCAGATCACTTTCCTTCTCATGCTTCAGGCCCTTAGGACCCTGCTGTGTCCTTCTGTCCTCAGGGGAAAACTTTGCTGATTTGCCCTAGGAAGCTTTTTCTAGCAACTAAGTCCTGTAGCTTTATCTTCCCCCAGTATACATTCCTAATGTGGCTGCTGTGTCTCCCTCTTGCCCGAAGTCGGTTTGCCGGGTGAGGTCTTGACACTTAGTGGAGGGCTTCTCTCCAGTACCTCAGACAGGCTGCTAGCACGAATCCTGCCTGGCATGTTTCCTGCTGCTCTCTAAGGCTATGTGCCCACGGGACAATGTACCTGCGGATGTTGCTGCAGGTTTGTCCGCAGGTTTACCGCAGCTGCTGCTCGGAATCCGCAGCTATCCATTGCTGCAGGATTCGAGCATTTTTGTTGCGGTAAACCTGCGGGACAAATGTGGAAATACCTTCAGACGTCCCGCCCTCTATCTCCATAGTGGAAAGGCGGGACATCCGCAGATATTTCTGCATGAATAATTGACATGCAGTTACGTGCGGCTGCAGGACATCGACAGCATATTCCGCAGCCACAAATACCGCAGCATTGATACAGCACTCCCCAAATTCCATAGGGTAACATGGACTCCCCATGATGTCTGTACTTGTGCAAACCTGCGGATTTATATGGAAAATCCAGTTCAATCTGCAGGTTTTCCGCTGCAAAATCCGCGGGTACGTTGTTCCGTTAGCATATAGCCTAATTCTACTCCTTCCTCACACATACTGTACCGTCTGCTCACTTCTCCCCTCTTAGCTCCATCTCCATAACGACCCACTGTCTGCTCTGTGCTGTGTTTTTACTAAATCCTGTTAACTATCTAGCTGCCTAATCTACTCCATTCTCCACCATCTACTGCTTCTTCCCTATTTCCTGCTAAGTCTATCTATCTATTACTAATATTATACCTAATGTTACACCTATATCTGGCCCTGTGCTTTATCCTCTCCCAAACTCAGCACAAGGGACCTGAACATATTATACATAGCATTTACAATACATAGACATATACTTCTTTGATATTACACAACCAGCAGTGACTGCCAGGTAGAGCAGAACAGCGTGCCCATTCGGCTCTGCTAAATACTCTACATACATCACAATAGACATTTTACCTGCAAAACATATTTACACCACCTTGTAGAAGAAGGTGCTATTCGCCTGTCTCCTACATATTCATTGTTCAGACACAAACAATATCTATAGTGTAATCAGTATGATCCAGCTCAACACTGTAGAGACTTCCGTGTATCTCAAGTGGTGTATCTTCAGCCTGTCTCCCTGCCTCCTGCTTGTGATAGAGCTCTCTCTGTTAACTTTTCAATCTGGAAGCAGTGAAAGTAATGTGCATGGTACATTGAAGATTCTTTATAAAGAAATTGCACATAGTGAAGAGAGTAAGTGTGAGTCTGCTAAGTTTTGTATTATGAGGGCTCTAATAGATAATGATGTGATGCTGTAATTCACAGGGAAATGTCTACACAAAGGAGCGTGCCATCCTGCCTATACTGGAGAGCATGAACAGGACCGGTGATTGCACAGAGATTACATGATCCAGCTAACAGTAAAGAAAAGATTCAACTATAGGGTAGTTGTGTAACTGAGCTTAGATTAAACAATTGCTGATGTTTAAAAAGTACAGGTGCTAAAAAAAAGTTTGCTTTTTTTTAAAGTAACCTATTTTCCCTGTTCTCATTTTTAGAAAAACTGACAGCAATTTCATTCCACCATGACCATAAGAAGTACAAACAGAATGCCCCATTACGGGCAGCTATATTTTATGTTGAAAAAGCATGAGAAATGAACTGAGTGCAGGTAGTAGAGTCTGGACACAAGATAAAAAACTTAAGTCTTCTCCCCGCCTGCATTGGCTTGTTGGACAGGTCTTTCTAAATGTAGAGACCTGTTCATCAGGCCTTGCAAGGAGATGCCTGAGAAAGTCACCCAACAGACTCTCCTTGTACCCAGATGTTTTTCCAGCTATGTTCTCTCTAATGTATTATGGCCTTTTAATATATTTCATAGCTGTATTTAGTGAGTTAAGTAATAGTCAGAAATTATCTAAAAACAGAATAGTATCTACACTGTGTGCAGAATTATTAGGAAAATGAGTATTTTGATGACATGATAATTTGTATACATGTTGTCCTACTCCAAGCTGTATAGGCTTGAGAGCCAACTACCAATTAAGTAAATCAGGTGATGTGCATCTCTGTAATGAGGAGGGATGTGGTGTAATGACATTAACACCCTATATAAGGTGTGCTTAATTATTAGGCAACTTCATTTCCTTTGGCAAAATGGGTCAGAAGAAAGATTTGACAGGCTCTGAAAAGTCCAAAATGTGAGATGTCTTGCAGAGGGATGCAGTAGTCTAGAAATTGCCAAACTTTTGAAGCGTGATCACAGCACAATCAAGCGTTTCATGGCAAATAGCCAACAGGGTTGCAAGAAGCGTGTTGGGCAAAAAAGGCGCAAAATAACTGCCCATGAATTGAGGAAAATCAAGCATGAAGTTGCCAAGATACCATTTGCCACCAGTTTGGCCATATTTCAGAGCTGCAACGTTACTGGAGTATCAAAAAGTGCAAGGTGTGCCATACTCAGGGACATGGCCAAAGTAAGGAAGGGTGAAAAACCACCACCTTTGAACAAGAAACATAAGATAAAACGTCAAGACTGGGCCAAGAAATATCTTAAGATAAAGGTTTTATGGACTGATGAAATGAGAGTGACTCTTGATGGGCCAGATGTATGGGCCAGAGGCTGAATCAATAAAGGGCAGAGAGCTCCACTCCGACTCCGACGCCAGCAAGGTGGAGGTGGGGTACTGGTATGGGCTGGTCTCATCAGAGATGAACTGTGGGACCTTTTCGGGTTGAGGATGGAGTGAAGCTCAACTCCCAGACCTACTGCCAGTTTCTGGAAGACAACATCTTCAAGCAGTAGTACAGGAGGAAGTCAGTATCGTTCAAGAAAAACATGATTTTCATGCATGACAATGCTCCATCACATGCATCCAACTTCTCCACAGTGTGGCTGGCCAGTAAAGGTCTAAAAGATGAAAAAAATAATGACATGGTCCCCTTGTTCACCTGATCTGAACTCCATAGAGAACCTGTGGTCCCTCATAAAATGTGAGATCTACAGGGAGGGAAAACAGTACACCTCTCAGAACAGTGTCTGGGAGGCTGTGGTGGCTGCTGCATGCAATGTTGATCGTAAACAGATCAAGCAACTGACAGAATCTATGGATGGTAGGCTGTTGAGCGTCATCATAAAGAAAGGTGGCTATATTGGTCACTAATTTTTTGGGGTTTTGCATGTCAGAAATGTTTATTTCTAAATTTTGTGCAGTTATATTGGTTTACCTGGTGAAAATAAACAAGTGAGATGGGAATATATTTGGTTTTTAAGTTGCCTAATAATTCTGCACAGTAATAGTTACCTGCACAAACAGATATCCTCCAAAGATAGCCAAATCTAAAAAAAAAACACTCCAACTTCCATAAATATTAAGTTTTGATATTTATGAGTCTTTTGGGTTAATTGAGAACATAGTTGTTGATCAATAATAAAAAAAATCATCTAAAATACAACTTGCCTAATAATTCTGCACACGGTGTATATGCCTGATACTGTGTTAACATCCTCAGTATTGTATGTGATTTTGCTCCTCTGCTGTTTTCTTCACCTGTAATCATTTTCCACATTCTATTTTATGCTTTGGTTTCAAAAATATTATTTAGCCATTTATTAGTCTACTAGAAGGTGGCCCGATTCTACGCATCGGGTATTCTAGAATTTACGTATTGTGTAGTTCATGTATGATTTTTGTTATATATATATATATATATATATATATATATAGATGTTGTTGTGTGTAGTTACCAAGTGTTTGTGTAGGCGCTGTACATGTTCTGGGTGTTGTCTGGGTGTGACGGGGGGTGAGAGCGGTGTTGTATGTGTGTTGCGTGTGTTGCGTTGTTTGTGGAGCGCTGTGTGTCTGTAGCGTTGTGTGTGTGTTGCGCGGTTTGTGTGTGTGTGGTGTGTTTTGGGGGAGGTATGTTTTGTGCAATGTGTGTGTTGTGCGGTATGTGCGTATATTTGTGTGTGCCGCGGTGTTTGTGTGTTGGGTGTTGTGTGTGCAGCGTTGTCTGTGTGTGTGGGTGTCTGTGTAGGGCAGTTGTTTGTGGTTCCCAGTGTGTGTGTGTGTGGTGTGTTGTGCAGTGCGCGCGCGTGTGTGTGTGTGTGTGCATCAGCCTCTCTTCTCTCAGCCTACCTCTCCCAGCCTCCCTCCTCCCAGCCTCCCTCAGCATCAGCCTCCCTCTCCCAGCCTCCCCAAGCATCAGCCTCCACCAGCATCAGCCTCTCTCCTTCCAGCCTCCCCCAGCATCAGCCTCCGCCAGCATCAGCCTCTCTCATTCCAGCCTCCTCCAGCATCAGCCTCCCTCTCCCAGCCTTCCCCAGGATCAGCCTCTCTCCTCCCAGCCTCCGTCTTCCCAGCCTTCCCCAGCATCAGCTTTCCCCTCCCAGCCTCCCTCAGCATCAGCCTTCCCCAGCATCAGCCTCTCTCCTCCCAGCCTCAGCCTCTCTCCTTCCAGCCTCCCCCAGCATCAGCCACTCTCCTTCCAGCCTCCCTCAGCATCAGCCTTTCCTTTCCCAGCCTTCCCCAGGATCAGCCTCTCTCCTCCCAGCCTCCTTCCTCCCAGCCTCCCCCTCTCAGCCTCCCTCAGCATCAGCCTTCCGCTCCCAGTCTCCCCCAGCATCAGCCTCCCCAAGTATCAGCCTCCACCAGCATCAGCCTCTCTCCTTCCAGCCTCCCCCAGCATCAGCCTCTTTCCTTCCAGCCTCCCTCAGCATCAGCCTCCCGTACCCAGCCTTCCCCAGGATCAGCCTCTCTCCTCCCAGCCTCCTTCCTCCCAGCCTCCCCCTCCCAGCCTCCCTCAGCATCAGCCTTCCCCTCCCAGTCTCCCCCAGCATCAGCCTCCCCAAGCATCAGCCTCCACCAGCATTAGCCTCTCCTTCCAGCCTCCCCCAGCATCAGCCTCCCCAAGCATCAGCCTCCACCAGCATCAGCCTCCCTCGTCCCAGCCTCCCCCAGCATCAGCCTCCCCCTCCCAGCCTCCCCCAGCATCAGCCTCTCTCCTCCCAGCATCATCCTCTCTCATCCCAGCATCAGCCTCTCTCCTCCCAGCATCAGCCTCTCCTCTCTGTCCCCAGCATCAGCCTCTCTCCTCCCAGCCTTCCCCAGCATCAGCCTCTCTCCTCCCAGCCTCCCCCAGCATCAGCCTCTCTTCTTCCAGCCTCCCCCAGCATCAGCCTCTCTCCTTCCAGCCTCCCCCAGCATCAGCCTCCCTCTCCCAGCCTTCCCCAGGATCAGCCTCTCTCCTCCCAGCCTCCGTCCTCCCAGCCTTCCCCAGCATCAGCTTTCCCCTCCCAGCCTCCCTCAGCATCAGCCTTCCCCAGCATCAGCCTCTCTCCTCCCAGCCTCAGCCTCTCTCCTTCCAGCCTCCCCCAGCATCAGCCTCTCTCCTTCCAGCCTCCCTCAGCATCAGCCTCCCCTTCCCAGCCTTCCCCAGGATCAGCCTCTCTCCTCCCAGCCTCCTTCCTCCCAGCCTCCCCCTCCCAGCCTCCTTCAGCATAAGCCTTCCCCTCCCAGTCTCCCCCAGCATCAGCCTCCCCCTCCCAGCCTTCCCCATGATCAGCCTCTCTGCTCCCAGCCTCCTCCAGCACGCCGTGCTCCTCTGCCGACACTCACACACCCGATCGCATCCACTCACACACACCCGATCGCATCCACTCACACACACCCGATCGCATCCACTCACACACACCCGATCGCATCCACTCACACACACCCGATTGCATCCACTCACACACACCCGATCGCATACACTCACACACACCCGATCGCATACACTCACACACACAGACACTGACGATATCGCACATACGCGCTCACACTCACAACATCCGGAGATACCACATGCCTCTGGCCATGTGATCCTCCGTCAGGTCCTGGAAGGTCACAACAGCACAGTATCGAGGCCGAGAAGCAAGCGATATCGCCGGATGCTGTGAGTGTGTGGATGCGATGTGAGGTGTGTGTGAGGTGTGTGTGAGGTGTGTGTGAGAGTGAGTGTGATCTGATGTGTGTGTATGTTTGTGTGTGTGCTGTTATGTGTGTGCGTGTGGATCTTCCGCCGCAGCAGGACCTTGATGCGCTTGTAACCATGCGAGCATGGTTACCAACGTATCCACACCACTCCCGTGCGAGCGGGGGCCGGGGGGGGGGGGTGAGGGTGGGGGGGAGTACAGTACTCACCTCCGTGACAGCCGTGTCAGTTCGGGGAATGCGCGGGGGAAGGGAGGGGCCGGGGCCAGAGCTAGCGTGCATTGCGTGAGGGGGGCGGGGCGTGGCCGAATTGCCAATGCCTGCAGGGTGCCGGGGCGAGAGGCCAATCTGTGGGGGGGGGCGGAGCCCGGGCGAGCGGCTGGCCAATCCGTGTGGGGGCGCAGCCTGGGCGAGCGGCCAATCGGTGTGGGGGGGCGGGGCCATGGCGAGCCCAGCGGCCAATCAGCTTTGTGTCACCGTAAGGACACAATTTTGGAGCATGACAGACAGACAGATAGGCAGACAGACAGACAGACAGACAGAATAAGGCAATTATATATATAGATGGGGCTAACACATATTTTATTTTACACTATACCAATATAAAGCCATAGTTGCAATTTTATATAATAATGTGACCCCCAACCTCATACAAAATCTCTATACAAAAAATAAATGAGAAAAAATCATAAGTGTAATATTCATTATTAGTACAAGAGTACATACGGTATATAATTAAGAAGTGTAAAATGAGATACAGCATCACTCTAAAAGAGGGCAAATCACTACTAGGAACATAAGGTCATATACTACAAATAGCAGCATTTTATCCTGAATGCAGATCACACTGAAAAATGCCTACTAGCAGATTAAAGCATAAATGCTACCAGGATATTAAATAGTGTACAAAGATATGTGTGCACACAACACAATGCTAAACACTGCAGTAATAGTATCGTAAGAAAATCCTAAAGGGCTGTGAACAAAGCATTGGTGGTTTTTATAGGTTCTGATTACAATAATAAACCTGTAATGTGATCATTATGTCTATATCTAATGTATAGGTATAAAATCCATATATCACCTAATGGTGACATCATACTCGTCATGTATAGCTCATCATTGTTTTTTCTGGGCAATACCTACCACTTCATAGCCCTTTGGATGTATCTTACCATACTCTTCAGCATCGTATATATCTCTGATAGCATCTATATTTTGATAAACTGTTTTCCATAGTTATTTTCTCGTGAGTAATCACCTATTTGTATTGTATGAGCATATCCCTGCCTGTTCTTAGTAGTGATTGCATTCTAAGTTATGTTTTGTCCCTCTTTTTTACTAATATTTTATGTATCTTGCTAATGCATGTTAATATTTTTGTATTTCTTACTGGTCTCTGTTCCTTTTATATTGTTTTTATTTTTTTACAAAATTACCTTTTGTTTGGATCATGTTTGTACGCCTTATTTGGCCTTTTAATACACCTGATTGATTTTTAACAGTTCGGATGCCTCTGGTTTCTTGTATCATTTCTATGGACAACAAATCATCACAACCTCAAACATGGAGCCATGAGGTATGCAGGAAAAGAAAAGCAGAGACTTAGTAAGGTGTGTATTATGACAAGTTTATTATATCCCTATTTTAGGCTATGTGCGCACGCTGCGGATTTACCGCAGATTTTACTGTGGATTTGCTGCGGATTTGCTACAGAAAATGTGTCTAACCTTTCTGCAGTCATTCCCCAGCAAAACCTATGGGTATAAACAAATGCTGTGTGCACACTGCATTTATTTATACCTGCGGATTTACCCGCGGAATTTCCGCTGCGGAATTAATGTGCATGTCACTTCTTATCTGCAGGTATCTGCGTTTTTTTGCCATAGATAATGATAAAAAACTGCAGGAAGCAACCTGCGGCAAAACTGTGGCAAAAACGCGGAAAATCACGGCAAAAACATGGGTGCGGTTTTACCACAGTTTTTGCTGCCGGTACGGTATTTTGCCAAAGGGTGCGGATTTTTCTTGAGAAGAGTCCATTTTCTAGAGCGCACATAGCCTTAAGGCCACTTTATACATTTATGTTGCTGCCGATCGCACTCGCCCCCGTCGTTAGTGCATCACAGGCAAATCGCTGCCCGTGGCGCACAATATCTTTAGCCCCAGTCACACATAATTACCTGCCTAGCGACGTCGCTGTTGCCGGCGAACCGCCTCCTTTCTAAGGCGGTGGTTCATTCGGCGTCACAGCAGCGTCACTAAACGGCCGCCCAATAGAAGTGGAGGGGCGGAGATGAGCGGACCGAACATCCCGCCCACCTCCTTCCTTCCTTATTGTGGGTGGCCGCAGGTAAGGGGATGTTCCTCGTTCCTGCGTTGTCACACGTAGCGATGTGTGCTGCCGCAGGAATGATGAACAACCTGCGTCCTGCAACAGCAACGATAATCAGTAAAGGAACGACGTGTGAACGATCAATGATTAGGTAAGTAATTTTGATCGATAACGGTCGTTCATGCATTTCACACGCAACGACGTTGCTAACTAGGCCGGATGTGCGTCACGAATTCCGTGACCCCAACGACATCTCGTTAGCGATGTTGTTGCATGTAAAGCAGCCTTTAGGCTTGTAGGATAAATCTTTTAAAGAACTACAACATCTAATATTAAGATATCTTTATTGAAGAATATGTATAAAATACAAGATAAAAACATGCACAGAAAAATGACGACATGGGAGGAGCAACTTCACATGGGGTGCAATCTCTCAATAACTGGTATCAAAGACCAGGGTTCAATATCAGATGCATTCAATATTTTCAGTCTCTATCACAGAATTACCATCCAAAATTGGACTCTTCATATCATCCGATGACCTCTGTCTAATCAATACACACCACATAGGAATTTTATACTTAAGTTGATCCAAAAACATATACACTCTGAAAAGCAGATGGATGGCAGACAGGAACGGGACAGCATGTCCATTATAATGATAACAGATGTCACATTGCATGGACTGTAGAAAAGCATGAACAACCAAAGATGTAATAGGGGGTGTCAGGAGTCAATAACACATAAAGGTAAGTAATGCCATGACCAACAAAGTAGAACATGGAACAATAATTATAAATAAGAGTCCTGACACACCGCACCACACTATATAGAGGTCACATGCAAGTATACAATATCCTCAATGTAGTCACATGCTGCATCTTAACACAGGACACACTGACGCGTTTCGCCGAAGCTTTATCCAAGGACGCTTGTGCTAACTAGGCCGGATGTGCGTCACGAATTCCGTGACCCCAACGACATCTTGTTAGCGATGTCGTTGCATGTAAAGCGGCCTTTAGGCTTGTAGGATACCTGTTGTATATCCCAGAAAAAGAACATTCTGGGTCTTTAAAACTGACAGCCTATCCTTAGAGACCCTTCATGTTGCGCAAGAAAGGTTTTGTATGCAAAAGTGTTGGTAATATAAACTGGTAGAGAAGCAGTGATTATTAGTATAAACAATATTGAGTATGGGGTGGAAAATAAGGCTGATTTGAATGAGGTGTTAACTGTAGTTAAGAAATGAAATTAGATGCCTTGTGTCATGAGCAGCTATTTAAGGGTCCATCAAAGGAGTTTGGCAATCATGGAGTGCAGTAGAATTAGGGATAGATTATCAAGTAGTGTTTTTTGGTTTGCTGGAATAATGAAAAAAACTAAGCAGATAGCCTTCTATGGGATAAAGCCTTTAAAAATTGTAACTATCGGGCATATTCATTAATGCATTTGTGCCTAGTTCTTGGTGTTATAAGCCTGACTTTGATTTGTGCCAACATCTTATTTTTATAAGTTTGCTTGTTTTAGTCTGTTCCCCATTTTGTCCATAGTTTTTGTTTTCCAGATATTTCATGTACTCCTGTCCTCCTCTGAGTGACTTTATATACACCTGACGTTTATGTGCAAATATTAGAGTTGTGTTTGACATTTCGAAAAAAATAAAACTTTTTGCTCCAAAAATGTGGATGAAGGTTAAAGTAAAAAATAAAGAGCATTTTTTGATTTTGCACATAATTCATGCATCATGTATTCCATTTTGAAGAATCTGGTACACATACGTCAATGAATACCACAAGGCAAAATAGGAAAGTGGCACAAAAATTCCAACAAATGATGAATCAGGCCCATCATCTTCTAATTGCTGCTTCTATAGTGCAGAAACTGATGTTTAATCAAATATGCTAATTTAGGTGCTCACTGCACTCTTGGCATGATCAAGAGACTCAGAGCACCATCCATCCCAATGGTTTTACTGTTGTAAGTAAGAAATGTCTCCAGAGAATGCTCAGGCAAGCCAGTGATAGATGTGAAGGCATGCAAAACCAGGGGGTGGAATCATGCACCAAGCACCCCAATTCATGTATGATTAAACTTCAGTTTCTTCAGAACTTTGGCAGTGATTAGAACACTAAGGGTTTGTGCACACATTTTCTCAGGAGTTCATACTGTACATCATAAGTGTTTAAGCAGAAACTGCATCAGGAAACTCAGTGTGCATATAGCTTAAGGCTATGTGCACATGGCATCTATCTGGCTATGTGCACAATGCTGAAGGTAAAGCCACTTGAGAAAAATGCCAGCGGCTGTCTTCTAAGGCACCGATGCGGGCGGAGTCTTTGGTTCTGCTGATCGTTGTGCAATTCAGTTGAATGTGACTAAACTTCCTTCTCTTTCACAACAGTCAGTCAAAATTGACCATATGAAGAGAAAACACCTGAGAGATAGTGGTCATTTTGTTATATGGATATATGGAATATTCTCTTTATCAGACCCTAAACAATTAGTAAGTAAAGGCCACTTTACACACAGTGACATTGCTAGTGATGTCGCTGTCAATCGCACACGCCCCCGTCGTTTGTGCGTCACGGGCAAATCGCTGCCCGTGGCGCACAATATCGTTAGTCCCCGTCACACATACTTACCTGCCTAGCGATGTCGCTGTGGCCGGTGAACTTTTTTTTTTAAGGTGGCGGTTTGTGCGGCGTCACAGCGACATCACACGGCAGGCGGCCAATAGAAGCGGAGGGGCAGAGAGCAGCCAAAGGATAGACACGCCCACCTTGTTGCCGAAGGACGCAGGTATGGTGTTGTTCGTCGTTCCTGGGGTGTCACACATAGCGATGTGTGCTGTCTCAGGAACGACGAACAATCTGCGTCCAAAAGCAGCAACGATATTTGAGATTTGAACGACGTGTCAATGATCAACGAGAAGGTGAGTATTTTTGATCGTTAGCGGACGTTCGTTCGTTTCACACGCATCGACGTCGCTCACGAGGCCGGATGTGCGTCACGAATTCCATGACCCCCAACGACATCTCGTTAGCGATGTCGTTGCGTGTAAAGCAGGCTTAATTGTACAGTATATTGTAGCAATATGACATCTTATTACTATGAGAATAAAAAATTCCATCCTTACAATCCAACTTATTTTCAGTCAGGGAGGAAGTGGTTAAGGAAGTAAAGGGGGCTGGGAATTTAGTAGGATCATGCTATACTCAAATGTTGGAATACAAGAGAAGCAAGACCTGTAAGGACTCAGAGTTTAAGGTTGGATTTCAGAAAGGCAGATTTTAATGGACTCAGAATGAGGGTAGGAAAGGTCCTATGCCTGGATCTTCTAAAGTACAGTTATGGATGGGAGATTTTGAGAAATACAATTTTCACTGCACAATCAGTAACAAACCCTTAAAGAAGGAAAAAGTGAAGGAGTTTAAAGAGACCAGGCTAGATGAACACAGAATATAAACACTTGCAAAAAAAGGAAAAAATAAATGTATGTTAAATAGAAAAAGAGAGGCATATCTAAAGAAGAATATAATGCGGTCTGCAGGGACTGCAGGGCAGGCGTTAAAAGAGCTAAAGGCAATAATGAAGTGAGGTTTGCAAGGGAGATCAAAGGCAATAAAAAGGTTTTTGGGAGTATGTCAAAAGTAAAAGAAAAGTCATAGATGCTATAGGTGTCACAATGTGATTACAGGTGTCATGCCAGGTACGCAAGGTCTCCCAGTTAATGGTGTAACACAGCGGGAACACCTATGTAGCATTACGCTGGGGAAGAGGAAGACCCTTGCGAGTGACTCAACACAAAGGTTACACAATACAATGGTAGGTGCTTGAGCTAGGGAGAGGGGAGCAGGGTTACCTCCTGACATTCACTTGAGGCTGATTTCTGCACTCGCTAACATGCTTAGATGTGTCTTTCCCCTCATGCACCAATCACGTGCCTAGGTGTCATGGTCATCTCTCTGTCTTTGGAGACTAGTGACAGATTCAGGACATGAGTCACTCATTACCATCTAAGGCTCTATATTAAAGTAGTTTCATTTCTTTTGGTGCCTAAGGAATTAATGTCAGTTTTGTTTCCAGCATATCCTAGCATTCAGTTTAGCTGCAGCTGCCTTGTAACAACACCTCTGTTAGTTTAAGTAGTGGTGTTTCCCAAAAATCCCTGCTGAAAATAAAAATCCATTGTACTCTGGCCACCTTGGTGAAAGGTCCTGTGGAGGAGTGTTCCAGCAGCTGAATTTTATCCTTTTTTTGTTGCTGTTTTCCCCTGTTTGTCTTACCTTTCCTTGTGTCATATCAGTGCAGCAGTGGGACTAGCGTCCCTCACCAGTCAGTACACTAGCCAGGGCCACTACAGGGTTTCTCAGGGTCTCAGGTCCGTGTTCGTCGACATATGAGGAGACTGTATAGGGCCTGACTAGGAGAGTAGGGACAGCTGCAGGTGAATGCAGGAGGTGTCTCATCTACCCCTCTCACTAGTGCTAGGCCCCTCCATTGTTATAGTGTCCCCTGTGTTCCCCTTACTTGTGGTACTGTTTGTCATATTTTTGTTGTGCTTCAGGTTTCCTGTAGATATGCCATGTTTGTCATTTTGTCATACCCGGCAAGCATAACACTAGGCCCATGCTGGCCCTAAACTCACCCTGACTAGTCGCTATTACAATAAGACAATATGAGGTAGGTAAGACAAATAGGTAGGGAAATACACAGAGAAAGACACTCCTTGTTTTTTTCAGTAGGGAACAGCACAGCAGCAATAGAAATGACATCATAACTATGCAGCAACGAGCTCTTTCAACATGGTCAGCTTAGGTATGAGCTATAGCCGGCATTGGGAGGAGTGAGGAGAAGATATTTATTGCAGAAGGGGGTGGCTGCAGCAGAGGTTACAACTACCTCTTAGATCACTGCAGGATAGAAGTTAACCTTAACCCCTTCAGTAACTGATGGGCTTAAAGGGAACCAGTCACCAGGATTTTCGTATATAACCTAAAGTCAGTGCTGTACTGGCACTATGAGGCTGATTCTCTACATACCTTTAGTGGTCAGCGTGGATGTTTAGGTTTTCAAATCCAAGAAAGTAAAGTTTATAAAATCATCAGCTTCTTGAGTGACAGCAGCTGAAGATCAGATAATATCTGATGGGGGGTATTCATAATTATCCCCTTCCCCTGTTAGAATTAGCATAAGTATTATTCAATCAATTTCATTTTTAGCTTGCAGGACCTGTGCTGAGGTCATACCCATGTGACCAGAAAGGGCGGGGCCTCAGCCAACAAAGCTGGTACATGGAAGCAACATTTTTTTTTGGCTGAGGCCCCACCCCTTCTGGTCGCATGGGTATGACCTCAGCATAGATCATGCAATTCAAAAATGAAATTGATTCTTTAAGTATTTGCTGCCTGTAGACCTCACCAGTAGTAGCCTTTAGCAAGTGGTTTCATAAAGTCCAAATTGTATTCAATAGGAACTACACTAACCTGTATACAATGAATCCCTCCAAGTTGTAGGTCTAGAAAGATAAAATTGTTCCATTTGTTATTTGCTGTATGAAAAGTGGTAGGTTGTTTGGAGTTCTTTATAAAACGGTGCACCTTTCACTCACAGTAAAGTATATTAGGAAATAAATCATAAAGAAATGTTGGACCATTTTAATAAAATGTAAAAAAAAATCTAAACGCGGGGCTGTCTCATTTCTAACTGGGCCATTGCAGAATATTCTTTACATATAGTACGTCCTTGGCTACAGCTTATTTTCTCTCAACACAATAACAGAACAGGATAATTCACATGTGAATGAGAAATACAGAGCTTTACATTTGTTATTAAACCTATCCACACCAGACAAGCCTCAAACTCTAAGTATGGAAAGTATGAAAACGTCGGGATTGAAGTATGATAATTGCTTGAGATCTGTTTAAAATGTGCTATATGGGTTTTGAACTCTAGACATTTTAAATGGTGCATAATCTTGCAAACCATGCAATCTTGCTGACAAAAATGGATGCTATTTAGCAGCTTTATAAGGAATTTTGTGACTATGCATTTTCTTTTATAAAAGAAGCATCAGAACATGACAGATAAGTGTAACATTCAAAGGATCAGCAATGCATGCCTTTCAATGGCTTTGACCAAGCATGTGTATTTCTCAAGTTTAGACTCGCTTCAAAGAAGATAGAAGTGTTATATAGGCCAGTGTTACAGCACATGTAAGTGTCATTTGTGAATGCCTAATGACCTGTAAAGGTATCTTAGATAAATTCAAGCATTGTTCACAAAGGGAAAATAACAAGGTCTATTTGTAAGTGTAAAATGAATGCCATTTCTCTCCCATGTGAATGCATTGACGCTGAAATCATCATGTAGCCACCCACAGTGCCTGATCCTACAGCTGAAGTCTGCTTGAGGACTGTCAATGGTCCAGATATATCTATTAGGTTTTGGCATAAAAATGATAGACATATGGTATAGTATAAACCAAACAAATCCTGTCAAGCAGAACTACAAGAATTCAACCTGACCATGTCTTTCCTGTTTGGATGCTTCCTCTATACAGGTGTTTGGTGTTAGAGAACTGTACATATTCTAATTCCCTAATAGTTTATCTGTAGTACCACTAAAAATGTTACAGTAACTGTACAGTATTCATTTGAAACATCATTTTCTTATATGTAATAAATATGAAAACGCACTGGAAAACTCTGTTACGTGTTACATAGTTACATAGGTTGAAAAAAGACCTAGGTCCATCTAGTTCAACCTTCCTCCACCAATTATACATTTTGTCACTAAATCATTAATAACCAACAATGCTGTTTGCCCGGAGGACCACACATGTATGTATATATATATATAGATGAGGTCTCCTCTGAGACGTCTTTTTCTAAGCTAAACACATATAACTTTTCCAACCTCTCATCATATGGGAGGCCTTCCATTCCTTGTAGTAGTCTAGTTGCCTGCCTTTGAACTGACTCTAACTTCTGAATGTCCTGTTTAAAATGTGGAGCCCAAAACTGGATCCCATATTCTAGATGTGGCCTTACAAGTGATTTATAGAGGGGTAACAATATGTTGGGATCACGGGATCTAATCTCTCTTTTTATATACCCTAAAATCTTGTTTGCTTTAGCAGCTGCTGCTTGACATTGAATACTGCTGCTCAGCTTTTAGCACAACCAGAAGATTCTATGTCCCACCAAATGTCTGGATAGTTAAAATCCCCCATAATAAGTACCCGATTATTATTATTATTATTAGCGACCTTTTCAGTTTGTTGCAGCATTTCACCCTCTACCTGTTCAGGTATATTAGGAGGCTTATAGCAAACTCCAATTTGCATTTTTCCATTATTCTCCTCCCCATATACATTTACCTATACTGACTCTACATTGTTGCAGCTCCCCCAGTGTCATCATTGAACACAGGTATTAGGTTAGATTTGATAAATATACACACCCCTCCACCTTTTTTGTCTTTCCTGTCCTTCCTGAATGTATAAAACATAAGGAACCGTAAGATAAACAATTATAATAGGCAACAACTCATTAAATGAAAACCCAAGAGTGTGGAGTCTTTAAATTTGCCAAATAGCAGAAATACCCAGAAACAAGTTGTGGTTGAAATGTATAAAGCATTTTATTTAAATATGTTCTGTAGGGTATAACATAAATAGTAGTAATCACAATGATAGACCAGGGTATAGAAAGTGATGAAGGGGAAGATACCCCACGTGACCCAGGAAGGGATACTAGATCTCCGAGGTGATCTGAAAAGGCATTACCAGGACAAGTGCCCACACAAGCGCCCACACAAGCGCCGGTCCCCACGTGTTACCCAGGCTTATTTAGGCGATTTGATTTTTTGGTAAGCTATTTTGCCTTTGTTATGCCATGCATGGAGATCTTCCTTGCCTTCTTACTGGCAATTTTGTACTTCTATCTGGGCAATCAGTTACTTTGTGGGCACTTGTCCTAGTAATGCCTTTTCAGATCACCTCGGAGATCTAGCATCCCTTCCTGGGTCACGTGGGGTATCTTCTCCTTCATCACTTTCTATACCCTGGTCTATCATTGTGATTACTACTATTTATGTTATACCCTACAGAACATATTTAAATAAAATGGTTTATACAATCCAACCATGACTTGTTTCTGGGTATTTCTGCTATTTGTCAAATTTAAAGACTCCACACTCTTGGGTTTTCCTTCCTGAATGTAGTATAGCCCTCTACGTTGGTCATCCAGTCATGGCTCTCATCCAGCCAGGTTTCTGTAATTCCCACCATATCAAAATCCATGGTTGATATGAGTCATTCATTCATTTTGTTTGCAAGACATCTTGCATTTGCCAGTAGAAATTTAATACTGTTAACGCATTCCTTATTCCTAGCCTCCCTACTTTAATTGCATGTCCCAGCCCCTCTAAACCTTCATTGACCCCTACTCTCGCACTGTCTCTTTCTGCTCTATCTATCCCCTTATTTTCTCCACTACCCTCCCTTCCCCAGGTCCTAGTTTAAAAGCTCCTCCATCTCTCTGACCATTTTCTCCCCCACCACAGCTGCATCCTCCCCATTGAGGTGCAGCCCATGCCTACCGTAGAACCTATAGCCGACTGAGAAGTCGGCCCAGTTCTCCATGAACCAAAACCCTTCCTTCCTGCATCAATTTCTAAGCCACGTATTTATCTCCCTAAGCTCCCTAAGCTGCCTTTCTAGTGCTGCTCGTGACACTGGTAGTATTTCTGAAAACACCACGTTGGAGGTCCTGGTCTTCAGCTTCTCTTCAAGTTCCCTGTAATCATTTTTAAGAACCTTCCATCTGCCTTCAACTTTGTCATTGGTACCAATGTGCACCATGACCTCTGGGTTTTCCCCAGCCCCACCCAGCATCTGTCTATCCGATCCATGATATGTCAAACCCGAGCACCCGGCAGACAACAAACTGTTCGGCATTCACGGTCTCGGCTACAGATGACCCTGTCTGTCCGCCTAATTATAGAGTCCCCTACCACCAAGATCTGTCTGGCCTTTGCTGCACTCCTATTTCCCTCCTTCCTACAGCAGTTTTCCTGGTTGCTAGGAGCAACATGCTGCTGTAGGGATTATAGTCCTGGCCCTGTATTCCTAATATCAGCCAAACGTGCCAGATCGCCAGATCAGGACTAGGCTCCCTGACACTTTTCCCCCTACCTCTTCTTTTGTTACTCAGCTACCTACCTCTAGGTCCTGACCTTCCACACCTCCACCTTCCTGCAGATCACTGGCCCCAGCCAGAGCATGCTCAGTGAGCTCTTAACTCCTCCTCAGGTTTGCAATGCTCCTGAGTGTTGCAAGCTGCATATTTAGATCAGTTACCTGGGCTTCAGTATATATATAACACACTGACATTGAGTGTGGACATATTCACCCTCAAACGGCTGTTCAAGACATGCATACATCTCATAAGACCCACACTTGATAGCATTGTCCATGGAGCACCTATTAAATGGGGATAAACAGTACAGATAAAAGTATAAAAACAAAGAAAAACAATGAACAGTGTTATTAATTCTAAAAAATAAAGAACATAATAGAGTGAAGTCCTTTGGTACTGCTCAGAGGTTTAACTGAAAAAGGTTTATGATTCGATATTCTTTAATGTTTCATTTGAATGTGTTAATTTTACTATTGGGAGAATTTGCTCGGCACTGCTCGGTAGTCGATGGAGTATTAGCATGCTCGAGATGCTCAATACTCAATTGAATATTCTGCTGCTTTAACGACATGCTCAAGTCCTCATCCTTAGGCTATGTGCGCACGTTGCGTACAAGCCCTGCAGAAATTTCTGCAGCGATCTGAAGAGCACATGTGCGCTTTAGATCGCTGCAGAAATGTCCGTAGTGAGCGCCGATTCCATGCGCTCTGCCTGCAGCTCCTGCCATAGACAGAGCAGGAGCTGCCGGCAAAGCGCAGGAAAGAAGTGACATGTCACTTCTTTTTGCGCAGCGCTTCGGCAGTAGCCGAAGCGCTGCGCTCTTAGACGCCACGTGCGCACGGCCCCTGCACAATCTCCATAGACTGTGCAGGGGCCGCAGGACGCATGCAGTTACGCTGCGCTACAAAGCGCAGCGTAACTGCATGTTTTTACGCAACGTGCGCACATAGCCTTAATGTTTCTCAGCTTTTTATCTTCCAGTAAACATGCAGGGATTGCCTGCCAGTCATGGTAATGCCATAGCTATCTTATCTACTAGCATTACTGTGATTTGTCAGCCGTATAGCGTCATCGGGTCTATAAAAGATCCAGAGACGCCATGTTTGCCGCACTCTACCTGGAAATAATGTAGGGACTAGAGAGAGTTTCTGCTGGAGATAGGGCAGTGTGTCATAGTGTGATAGTACAGTAAACAAGCAGTCCATTTCAGGGCTAAATGAAAGCTATTCTGTTCTCTAATAATAATACCGTTCTTAGACCTCATGCACACACTGCGTTTTTGCAAAATGTTTCAGATGCAGTTTTGCTCACCAAAGTGCATGCATCTCCTTCCCCAGCAAAGTTCATGAGATGTCATTTTTGCAGTGCGCAAGTTGCAGCTTTTTTTGGTGACCGTAGAGATGCAGCGTTTGAATTCCCATTGTATTTTGTCCCTGCGTTTCTCACTAGTGATGGAAGGACTCGCAGATCAATCCCCCACTGACTCGGTATTTACAGGGATTGATCACTGGTATCTGGCTGAATGCCGGTCCCCATATAAAGTCTATGGGGACCAGAATCCAGCGCAAAGGAGTAATTTCAAGCGCTTCATACTTACCGAGTCACTGGCATGGCTGTACGCTCCCACAGCAGTTCAATCCATTCTCGGGCCGCTTATCATCATTGAATATGCACTGCTTTCCCTGCCCACCGGCCTCTGTGATTAATTGAAGTCAGACAAACTCCCACACTGAGTGGCAGCGTATCTGATGTTCCCAATCACAGACACTGGTGGGCAATTTTATATCGTACAGTAAAATAAACAAATTAGCATAGAGTAACTCCATATTATGATACCCAGCACAGATAAAACAAACACAAGGCTACACGCAGCAGCCCCCAGCCGACGCTTCTGACTACAATTAGGCACAGATGCCAGTGAGCAGGGGAAGCAGTGAATATGTATGAGGCTAATTAGCGGCCCCAGAAGTGAATGATAGGCCGTGGGAACAGTTACAGCGGCGCTGGTGACTCGGTAACAATAGCGTGCTCGTTTTATTATTTTTTTTTATTTATTTTTACTTAATTTTTTTTATTACCCGAGTGCCGGGCCTGGCATTTGGGTACCTTTGAACCCTTGTGGGTCGACTTTACAGTCTTTACATCACCATTTTTCGCCCATTGAATAAAAAAAACACATTGTCAAAAACGCATCAAAAACCCATGCATTTTTTGGATACATTTTTGAGTCCCAGGCTGCAATTCTGTGTCTACAGGATTAAATTATGTGTGGTCACCACAAAGATGCAGCATGCATGTATAGCTTTATTCTGCATTTAGAGTAGGATGAGCTTCTGGAGTAGGAGTAGTGTATTAGAGGCCTGTAGGCAGGGATTCTGGTCTTAAAGACGGTGCTGCTACCTAATAAAAAATAATTTATTCTCTAATAATACCGCGGTTAACTGCATTTACTGTATGGCCAGCTGGTGGAGTAGGAATTGTGTCTTACACACCTTTAGGCTGTGATTCAAGCCTTACGACCATCCTGCTAATACTTTAAAAATTTATTTTTTCTCTAATAAAACCGCTCTTAGCTACATTTAGTGTAGATCTGTGGTAAGGGACGTGTAAAGCCTGCTTTACACGAGTCAATCGATCGTGCGATAGCACGAGCAATTGTACCTGCCCCCGTCATTTGTGCATCACGGGCAAATCACTGCCCGTGGCGCACAAACTCGTTTAACCCCCGTCACACGCACTTACCTTCCGGATGACCTCGCTGTGGGCGACGAACATCCGCTTCCTGAAGTGGGAGGGACGTTCGGCGTCACAGCGACATCACACGGCAGCCGGCCCATAGAAGCGGAGAGGCGGAGATCAGCGAGATGTAAACATCCCGCCCACCTCCTTCCTTCCACATAGTCGGCGGGTGCTGCGGGACGCAGGTAAGCTGTATTCATCATTCCCGTAGTGTCACACGGAGCAACGTGTGCTGCCACAGAAATGATGAACAACCGGCGCCATTTTAAATAAACAATATTTTGAAACTGAGCGACGAGTACACGACTCACGATTTGTGAGGTGTTACACGAGACGACATCATGTACGATGCTGGATGTCCGTCACGAAAACCGTGACCCCGACGATGCATTGCACGATAGCTCGTCTCGTGTAAAGCACCCTTTAGTGTACGTCCCACTAATGGTGGTGCACTTAGTGGCCATGGCTGTGAGCCAGGCAAACTAAACCTGCTATGGCAGCACAGCAAAAACACTTATAATCTAGACCAGGAGTCGGGAACATTTTTACTGCCGGGGGCCATTTGAAAATTTCTACCAACCTTCAGGGGCCACACAAAATTATCAATGTGAAAATTACCTGGCTACATTTGGTCAAACAATTAATTAACTCACCCCTACTGTGGGGGTTGGAGCTGTTTCTTTTTGGTGCGGCGGTTAATTTTTAGTGACATTGATCATGTTGGTTCTCACAACTGCTTTTCCAGGATTGTCTCGGTCTGGAGCATAGTCTACTCTTTGTGTTAATAAGATTGGTAAATCATATACATCACATAACAAACACTGAGACTGCTGTACATACATCACAGGGGGGCTGGGGGCATATACATCACATAGGAAATGCTGGGACTGCTGTATATACCTCACATATAAGACGCTGGGATTGCTGTATATACATTACAAGAGATGGCCCAGACCCTCCTGTGATGTATATGCCCCCAGCACCTCCACTGTGAGGTATATGCTCCAGCATCTCCATTGTGATGTATATGCCCCAGCCCCTTCTGTCATTTGTATGACCCAGCCCCTCCTGTGATGTATATGCCCCAGCCCTTCCTGTGATATATATGCCCCAGCCTTTCCTCTGATGTGTATGCCCCCAGCGTCTCCAATGTGATATATTTGCCCCATCCCCTCTTGTGATGTATATGGCCCCAGTATTTCCAACATGATGTATATTTCCCAGCACCTCCAATGATGTTTATGCCCCAGCTCCTCATGTGATGTATATACCCAAGCCCCTCCAGTGATGTATATGCCCCAGCCCCTCATGTGATGTTTATGCTCCCAGCATCTCCTGTGATGTGTATGCTCCAGCCCCACCTGTGATATATACATCACAGGAGCTGCTGGGGCCATATACATCACAGGAGCCGCTGGGGCATATACATCACATGAGGGGCTGGGAGCATCTACATCACAAGAGAGGCTAAGGGCATATAAATCACTGGACGGGATGAGGGCATATACATCACTGGGAGGCATAGGTATGGCTTTTGGGCACAGACAGCATTTGGGGGCACATATATCACTGGAAAAGGACAGTAATCACTGGAGGAGCACAGACATCACTGAAGGAGCACAGACATCACCGGAGGAGCACAGACATCACTGGAGGAGCACAGACAGCACTGGAGGGCATAGACAGCACTGGGGGGGCATAAACAGCACTTAGGGGGCACAGACAGCACTGGAGGGCACAGAAAAGCACTGGGGGGAACGAACATCACTGGGGCACGAACATCACTGGAGGGCAAGAACATCACTGGGGGGCACACACATCACTAGGGGGGCACGGACAGCACTAGGAGGCACTGGGGGAAATGAACAACACTTGTGGAGCACAGACAGCATGGGGCAGCATGGACATCAGGGGGCACAGCATTGGGGGTGGTACACAGCACTGGGCGTAGTAAACAGCAATGGGGGAGTCACACAGCCCTGGGGGACGGGGGGGCACAGAGCCCTGGGGGAGGGGGCACACAGCCCTGGGGAAGGGGAGCACACAGCACTAGGGGGGAGGCACATAGCCCTAGTGGGGGGCACACAACCCTTGTGGAGCAGACACACGGCACAGAGGTAGCAGGCACATGGCACCTGGGCAGCGGCAACATAGCACAGTGAAAGCGGGTACATAGCACAATGGGAGCACACACAGGGGGAGCAGGCACACAGCACAGTGGGAGCAGGCACAGGGGGAGCAGGTACACCATGCTGGAAGTCTCAAAACTTCTGCTGGTCTTCTTTGGGATGGGGTGCAAAGCGCTAACCCTGCCCACAAAGTAAGTCTTGGGCACACAGGCACTAACCAGTGTTCAGTAGTGAACACTGAATGTGCATTCTCGCAGCACACATGGGGATTTAAAGGGCCAGCAGCCGGCAAGGCGCGGCGGCTGGTAGATTCTCGAGGGCCACAGACGAGGTCATCGCGGGCCGGATGTTCACTGCTCCTGATCTAGACCTGTTGAAGCCAGAACAGTGCAAGCAGCTTGTGGGCTGGATGGCAGATAAATGCATCCAGTCTGTTTACCAGTAGCACCTTGTCTTCCACATGGTCCAGTCTGACTAGTCAAGAGTCAGGACCACATAATCCTCACCCTGATCCTCCTTCCTCCCACCATGGCAATCTAAGGACAGAAGTGACCCTAAATTTGGACACTCCGAGGAGCTGGTACCTTTCCATTTATGGCTTCCTCTGGTCTCTCATTGTTGACGTTTCATTTCAAGAAGCACATAAGGAGATCATGTGCTATGATGCCCAAATATTTGAACAGCCATGGTCAGAAGTAAGCGACTATGGGGAACTGCAATCACTTTCTCAAGAAGTGACTGATAATGAAACACAGTTGTTAGCAAGTCAGATGAAGTCTTCAAATCTTGAGGAGGAAGAGTGTGGAAGATGAGGTAGCGGACGATGAAGTCACTGACCCAACATGCCGAGGTGTCATGCAAAGCGTGGACAGCAGCTCAGAGGGGGAGGGATTTGCAGCACTGCAACAGGCAGCAAGAGACAGTGAGGTGGCTAGAGGAAGAAGGCAGACAAGCATTCCTCAGCACCCACAAGTGAAAAGATACCAGGCTAAGGGTTAGCTGTTCCCCAGTCTGACGATTTTTTTACAGAGTGCAGAAGACAAGAAAATGGTGATTTGTAACCTGTGCCTAACATGCAGAGTAGAGGCCAGACCACTAACAGCCTTACCACCACCACCATGCTCAGGTATATGTCATCCAAACTCTCATCTAGGTGGGTTAAACGCCTGGGGTCACAGTCATTGTATGCAGGTAATCCCACCTCCTTTTTCCCTGTCCTGTGTGCTAGTCAATCCCCCATCCAGGATACAGGCACCAATGCCTCCCACCCTGAAGCTGTCTTTGCATATTTGCAAACACCATCAGCAAGCATGTACACTTCCTTGTCCCAACACAGCATGCAGCTTTCTCTACCCCAGGCCTTGGAATACAAGTGAAAATATTGAGCCACCCACCGGCCCAAACACTAAATGGCCACATTTCCAGACTGCTTGCTCTGGAAATGTTGCTGTTTAGGCTTGTGGACACTGAGGCTTTCTGCAACCTCATGGTGGTGGCTGACACTCCGTAGTCAGTCCCAGCCACCAATATATCTCCCAGTGTGCCATCTTTGCCTTAAGGGGGCTTTACATGCTACGACATCGCTAATGCGAACTAGTTGGGGTCACGGAATTGGTGACGCACATCCGGCCGCATTAGCAATGCCGTTGCGTGGGACACCGATGAGCGATTTTGCATCGTTGCAAAAACGTGCAAAATTGCTCATCGGTGACATGGGGGTCCATTCTCAAATATCGTTACTGCAGCAGTAACGAGGTTGTTCCTCGTTCCTGCACCAGCACACATTGCTCCGTGTGACACCGCAGGAACAAGGAAGCTCTCCTTACCTACCTCCCGGCCGCAATGCGGAAGGAAGGAGGTGGGCAGGATGTTACGTCCCGCTCAGCTCCGCCCCTCCGCTGCTATTAGGCGGCCGCTGAGTGACATCGCTGTGACGCCGCACAGACTGCCCCCTTAGAAAGGAGGCGGTTCGCCGGTCACAGCGACGTCGTTAAGAAGGTAAGTATGTGTGACGGGTCTAGGCGATGTTGTGCGCCACGGGCAGCGATTTGCCCGTGTCGTGCAACAGATGGGGGCAGGTACCCACACTAGCGATATCGGGACCGATATCGCAGTGTGTAAAGCCTGCTTTACACAAGTACGTGTTCCATAACATCACCCATGTCCTCATCAATGCAGTTACTGGCAAGCTCCACTTAAGCACAGACACATGGAGAAATGCTTGTGGCTAGGGATGCTACATTTCCCTGACAGCACACTGGGTGAACTTCGTGCAGGCGGGAAATTAGTTGGAGGCTGGGCTGGCACATGTGCTACAGACATCCAAACTTTTGGGCCATAGTTCCATCCGGGTTTTTGTCTACCTCCTATTGCAGTTCTTGAACCCTCATCCTTCATCACCGAATTGTCATCGCTATCAGTTGCTAGCTGGAAGTTCCTGAGCACTGCCGCAGTGAGGCAGCAAAAAGCACTGCTAAAATGCATATCTTTAGGAGACAAATATCTAACTGCCGCAGAGTTGTTGAAAGGTCTAAGGGGTACTTTGCACGTTGCGACATCGCGAAATCGAAAGTGACGCACATCCGGCGCCGGTAACGACGTTGCAACGTGTAAAGCCTAGATACGCCGATAAACAATCGCAAAAGCGTCGTAAATTGGTGATCTGTGTAGTGTCGGACATTTTCATAATGTCGCACCAATAGGAGATACGATGTTGTTCCTCGTTCCTGCGGCAGCACACATCGCTGTGTGTGAAGCCGCAGGAGCGAGGAACATCTACTTACCTGCCTCCACTGCCAATGTGGAAGAAAGGAGGTAGGCGGGATGTTTACGTCCCGCTCATCTCTGTCCCTCTGCTTTTATTGGCCGCCTGCCATTTGACGTCGCTGTGACGCCACACGACCCGCCCCCTTAGGATGGAGGTGGGTCGCCGGCCAGAGCGAAGTCGCAGGGCAGGTAAGTGCGTGTGAAGCTGCCGTAGCGATAATGTTCGCTACGGCAGCTATCACAAGATATCGCATGTGCGACAGGGGCGGGTACTATCGCGCTCAGCATTGCTACCATCGGCTAGCGAAGTCGCAGCGTTCAAAATACCCCTAACAGACCAAACAGATCTGTGGCTTTCCCTGCTGAACCTTCAACAAGTTAGAAAAAACTGTGGAAATAGAAAGCGCAATAGGGTCTTACCCGGTATATACCGAGAGAAGTGGAAGATTTGCACTCACCTCAAAGAGTTGTGCCAGTCACAACTCCTATATAAGCATGTGGTATTTAGGTGAATTCTGTTGCAGCCCCGTGGTAGATAACAGAGAGTAATAATGAAGAAGGGATTTTATGCCGCGCTAGTCACCAGGATGGAAAGATATTCAATGTTCCTTTATTGTAGCTTGAGTCTACGCATTTCAGGAGCTCTGCTCCCTTCATCAGGATAAAAGGCACAAAAATAACAGAGATATGTTATTTTTGTGCCTTAAGTCCTGATGAAGGGAGCAGAGGTCCTGAAATGCGTAGATTCAAGCTACAATAAAGGAACATTGAATATCTTCAAAACCTTGTGCCTGGTGAATAACGCGGCATAAAACCCCTTCTCCATTATTACTCTCTGAAACCTTCAACAAGGAATTGTCTTGTGTGATATTGGGCTTAACCTGGTTGCAGTTTTGAAGCTTGGGAAGCTAACATATGTATCTTGTCTGGCCTACATGCTCAGCTTTGTGGTTCAGCGCTTTCTGTAAACCTACCCTGATTTGCCTGAGCTACTTGTGAAGGTACACCACTTGTGCATCCATTTCGGCAAATTAGGTACAGCTATCGCTAGTCTGACAGCAGCATTGCAAGTGCCTGCTGACCAGCTGATTTGCAGCCTCTCCATGTAATTGAACTCAACATTACATATATTTCAAGGATTTGTGAGCAGCATAGGGGGATAGTTGAATACCAGCTATAACATGCCCATAGGTATTCTGCACATAAGGTCAGACTAGCGGCCATGAATGTCTGACATCTGTGCTGTTCTCAAAAACTTTGAGGAATCAATCAAGATGGTCAGCGGGTATGACCTTAAAATCACCATAACCATCCTGCTTCCATGTCTACTGAAACACTCACTGCTCATAAGAAAGAGGAAGCTTTGCCTGAGGAACAGATGGAGATGGAGAAAAATACACCAGGTGATACTACTTAGCCTACCCTCATCTCTTCTTCACAGCACGGATTGGGTGAGAATGAGGTGAAGGAGGCTGAGGAGGAGGAACAGGAGATGGTTGCCTGTGCTATAGAGGGTTCTACCCTGAACAGCTGTATCCGCTCTGTTCAGCATGGATGGCCTGAAGAGGAGGAGCAGGAGGGAGAGGGATGAGGAGATGTATAGCTGTCTTGCCTGTTGGAAGTATGGCACACATGGCAGACTTTATGTTCTGCTGGCTTTCCAGGGACCGTCTCGTAATATGCATTTTGGGCCACTCAGATTACTATTTTCACACCCTTCTCGACCTATGCTACAAGGAGAACTTAACATCTCTCATTACTGTGGTCGAGAAGACTACTAAAATGGTTCAATACAAGAAGGCCATAGTTGAAAAATTGGTCAAAAAATTTCCATCTCACAATGCAGATGGTGAAGAATTACATAGCTGACCATAGCACTATCCTCTGTGATTCTTCTATGCTGTATTACTATTGGGTATCCAAGCTGGACACATGGCATGAACTGTCCCTCTACGCCTTTGAGGTGCTAGCCTGCCCAGCTACTAGTGTGACGCCTTGGCAAACCAGGTCGTCAAAAGGGTGCTGTGCAATCTGCCCTTCTGCATGGTACCAGCTCCTCCTTGGTTACGGGTTCTGTCCCTTTGGTGTTGCTAAGAACAGGTATACACAAATCCTGAGGAACACTCTGCACCACACCCACCAAACACCCATTGGGCAGCCTGAGGGAAATAGGGCCGCCCAGATGGAGGGATGGTAGAAGGAGGGCCAGAACTGTCAGTTGTAGTCAGAGAGTGTCAGTGAGCGGTGACAGGAAGAGGCCTGGAAGGAGCTGGAACCCCAGTCACAGGGGCTAGTGGCAAGGGGCATGGTATTGCCATAGAGGGCAGTACGTCGGCCTTGTGCTACAACCGGGCAGGGGCCAGGGCACGACGGGGTACGCGGAACCTAGGCTGGTAAGTAGCTTTATGCAGCCCAGTAATTTACCCGACGAGGACGGAATCTTCATGAACCTCTCTCCACCCGCTCCAAAATCAGGGTACTAGCGCAACGAGAGAGATAGGACGTCCCAAAAATGTCCAGAAAATCGCAAGCGTGAACCCTGAGAACAAGCTCACCCTGCTAGCCACACAGGTGAGCGGGACCCGAGTAGTTTTAGGCGAAAGGGATCCACCAAGTGTAAACATAGTGCCAAAGGACAAGGCTTCAGACCAACCAGCAACGCCAAAAGGGCACGGACTCAACATGTTTGAACTAAAGCTACAGGGCATTCAAGACTTTGGTTTACCCGGTGTCAGTGTCAGCATCTCTGGACTGTGTGAGTATGTTGTGCCCCTTTGCCTCCAAAGGGTCCCCACTCTACCATCACCGAGCCCCGGGACACCTTCCCCTACCCACGGAGGGGTTAACATCACTAGCTGCCATCCCATCGCTCCCGGGCGCTCCCTCTCTCTCCCAAACACAGCAGCAGTGGTATCCCGCTTTACCACAACCCGTGGGTGGCGTCACAAACACTATCTAATCCACCCATCATTCCCCCTTTTGTAAATACCTTTCTACCTCTTTTTTCATTTCGAGCGGCCGCGCGACCCCGCCTCGGGTCTGGAGACCCCTGAGCCACTGCAGATCCGGATCCGAGCAGCCCGTCGGCTGTCGCGGAGACGGTACACTAGAATTTTGTTTGAGCAAGTTTTTAGTGCTGCCAGGTGCATAATAACAGACAAACGCATCCTATTAACAACTGAAAATGCCGACAGGCTAGCTCTTAACAAAATGAACGAAGCATGGATTAGCCCACAGTCCTCAACCTCACAAGGTGACAGCAACCGTACATAAAGTTAAATATGTTTCTCTTATTGACATATACTATAGTCTTATTCACAGCTTTCCTCCCACCAATGGTAGACCGTTCTTATTTTCTTCTTTTTTTCTTTCTTTTTTTGTGTCCTCTTTCTCTTCCTTATTCACCATGTCAACATTTTGATGATGACACTCTCGCTATAAGTTTTCCAAGGTTGTATATGATATCATAGATACATTTTAGAGGCCTACCTCAAATAATCTCATATACACGCGGTCAAAATTGTTGGTAACCCTCGTTTAATGAAAGGAAAACCCACAGTGGTCTCAGAAATAACTTAAATCTGACAAAAGTAATAATAAATAAAAAATCTATGAAAATGAACAAATGAAAGTCAGACAATGCTTTTCAACCATGCTTCCAGAGAAACAATAAAACTCATGAAATAGGCCTGGGCAGAAATGATGGTACCCTATATACCGCTTCAAATTACTCTACCACACTCCCTCATCAAGCCCAGAGAGAAAATTGTCTGTTTTGATGAATCGGTGTCTCCAATGTTCTTCTGGTGAAGCCATTCTTTTGTTGATTCGAAGGTGACCTTAGGCACATTGTCATGCTAAAAGTTGACCTTCAGCTTTTTAGCAGAGGCCTGAAGGTTTTATTGTGAAATTGAATGATTTTGAACTGTTCAAAATTTCCTCAACCTTGGCTAAAGCCCCTATTCCAGCTGTCAAAAAACAGCCCCTACTTCATAAAGCTACCTCCATCAGTCTTCACTGTTGGCATGGTGTTCATTTGGTGATGTGTATTGATGGTTTAGCGCCTAACCTACAGTATGAATTTTGGTCAATGAGTTATTCTTATCTATAACACATTTTTCCACATGCTTTTTCATGTAAATTTTGGCAAAAAATATCTGGGCTTGACTGTTTTTTTGTAAGAAAATGTTTCCTCATACCACCTTATCCCAAAGGCCAGACATTTGAAAAATAGAGTGGATTGTTGACACATATGCTGCCCAGATGCAGAACTTACCATAAATTCTTACAGCTCCTTTAAAGTGTAACTGTCAATTTAATTTTAATATCATAAATCAATAGCACACATGAAAATAAGCAACTTTGTAATATATCATATCAAAAAAATCTGCTTCTTTTTTCTCTGCCAGAAATGATAAGTCATTATTAAATTTCTCAATTCTGAGGAAAAATTTGTATTCAATGAAGACTTTCCCATTATTGAGATAGGTGATGGCAGTTGTTACTTATGAGATTATATGGCAATAGAGTAGGGAGGAGCTAGAGGCAGAGGGAGGCACAATAGGCAGAGATCCGCCCTTCTCCCTCTTCTATTGACATAGAATCTCAACTGTAACAACTGCTATTTCCTATCTCAGTAATGGGAAAGTCTTCACAAATACAGATCTACCTCAGAATTGAAAATTTTGATAATGAATGATCAATTTCGGCAGAGAAAAAAATAAACTTTTTACTATGAATGCAAAGATGCATATTTTCATGTATAGTATTGATTTATGAAATAAAAATTAAAAAGACGGCTACTCTTTAATGTTGCTGTAGGCCTCTTGGCAGCATCTCAGACCATTTTTCATCTTGTATTTTTATAATTTTTAAGGGATGTCCAGTAGAGATGAGTAAACCCCAGGTTTGTTGTTCCGTGTTCATACAGAAACAGACTTTACAAAAAAACAAAGTTCGAGTTCTGAGATCGGGTGCTTTACGTACGCAAACAACTTGCAGGAGTATTACTGTGCTCAGGTACACTCAGTACTCAGCCAATGCGAGCCGCTTGCAGTGTTTCATCAGCTAGGGGTAACAACACGATGATCGAATGTAGTGTGCACCAAAAAAAGGAAAAAAACAACCCGACCCTAGGAGACTTCTGTTTATGGCAGGCTGCATGTGGACAGAGACCCGAACTGCCCAATTGGTGACTTCCATTGGGGCTCAGATCAAGTCCAGGCCCCAAACCAAAATTTTTCAAAAGTCGGGCTACACTCGCCAAACCGGATTTCCATGGATCTGTTCAGCTCTAATGTCCAGTTTTATATAATGTCAATGTTGTGCCAAATTTTTGCCACATCCTGATGACCTTCCTCATAATGTTATATGGTATATCTAATGATTTGGAAATGTTTTTGTACTCTTCTCCTGACTGAAAAGTTTAAAAAAAGAGATCCCTTTGCTGTTTAGAATCTGTAGCACCATTATCGGCGTCCCCGTACTATTATAGTCCCCTCCCTCTGTGGGGAGGCCAGCACACTTACCCTCCTGGCAACTCAGCGGTGGCTTCTGTGTCCCCAATCCCTGCACCTGTTCTTAAAAGACCAGCACACCCTAACCTGGAAGTGCCTTTCAGCCTATGGCTGAGAGGTACTAGGTATTTAAGTCATCCTCTCCCTACGGGAGGTGTCTGGGCACCATGGTCTAATCTTAGAGACGTGATGCTAGTTATCAGGACCCTTACACGTGTGCTGCTGCTTTCCCTGTATAGCTAACACCAGTCTTTATCCTAGTACCTGCCATCCCTGGTGCTGTACCTATCCATACCAGCCATGCACGCGGTACCAGTCGTATCTCCAATACCTGCTGTACCTACTGCACCTGCTTTTCCTTCTGTGCCTGCAGTACCAGACATAACTGCTCCACCTGTCCACACCTGCCAGTCCCTGCTGTCCAGTCTGCATCAGCCAACACGGCTGCACTGGTCCATATCAGAGACTGTCCGAATCTGTACTCCCTGACAGTTATTGCAGTACCGCATCTCCCTGAGTAGCACCTGGTGGCTGCTGACAGCCAAACCCAACCTCACTATCTGAGGCTCTGGTGAATACCCAGTTTGCACCTAGTCATGCCCCTCAGGTGAACTGGTGCTGCAGCCCAGTTGGTCCACTCCTGCTTGCACCCGCGAGCATTACAGAATTTTTTTTTATAGATCATGGATTTTGATGTAAAATTCAAGTAAAAAAATGTCATAAATATACTACTAGAGCAGCTAATCTTTATATGGGGTTAATCTGTGTACTGACTACTATTTAATACAAGTAGTGGTGGGCTAATGTGCTCGGCACTGCTCATTACTTGATCGAGTGGTGCTCAGGTTAACAGTGAGAACAGCTTCTTTCACTGACTGGAGCTGCCCACTGAGTGCAGGGTCCTCCCTCAGCTGGACCTTTAGTGCTGAATAGTTGAAGACCCCCCCAGGTAAGTTCTCTCTCTATCAATCTCTTTCTCTCTCTATCGCTTTCATCTCACTGTCTCTGCACGGCTAACTCTGACACAAGGCTGAAGTTGGTTTCTTTTTGTCCAGCTTTTTATTCGGGACTGAAGTTGCTTTCATATTCGGCAATTATTTATTGTCTGTGTTTTACAAGTTTAACAACAAAAATAAAAAATTACAACAATAAAATGCAATGCAGTGAGGTGCCGGGCTATGAAAACACTTAAAATCACCTACAAAATTATAAAATAGGTACACAAATGAGCATCAAAATGGTCACCGAAGTATGTTATTGAAAGGGTTAAATGACTTTAGGCCATTGATATGCACAACCATTACATACAGTGCCTACAAGTAGTATTCAACCCCCTGCAGATTAGCAGGTTTGATAAGATGCAAATAAGTTAGAGCCTGCAAACTTCAAACAAGAGCAGGATTTATTAACAGATGCATAAATCTTACAAACCAACAAGTTATGTTGCTCAGTTAAATTTTAATACATTTTCAACATAAAAGTGTGGGTCAATTATTATTCAACCCCTAGGTTTAATATTTTGTGGAATAACCCTTGTTTGCAATTACAGCTAATAATCGTCTTTTATAAGACCTGATCAGGCCGGCACAGGTCTCTGGAGTTATCTTGGCCCACTCCTCCATGCAGATCTTCTCCAAGTTATCTAGGTTCTTTGGGTGTCTCATGTGGACTTTAATCTTGAGCTCCTTCCACAAGTTTTCAATTGGGTTAAGGTCAGGAGACTGACTAGGCCACTGCAACACCTTGATTTTTTCCCTTTTGAACCAGGCCTTGGTTTTCTTGGCTGTGTGCTTTGGGTCGTGGTCTTGTTGGAAGATGAAATGACGACCCATCTTAAGATCCTTGATGGAGGAGCGGAGGTTCTTGGCCAAAATCTCCAGGTAGGCCGTGCTATCCATTTTCCCATGGATGCGGACCAGATGGCCAGGCCCCTTGGCTGAGAAACAGGCCCACAGCATGATGCTGCCACCATCATGCTTGACTGTAGGGATGGTATTCTTGGGGTCGTATGCAGTGCCCTCCAGTCTCCAAACGTCACGTGTGTGGTTGGCACCAAAGATCTCGATCTTGGTCTCATCAGACCAGAGAACCTTGAACCAGTCTGTCTCAGAGTCCTCCAAGTGATCATGAGCAAACTGTAGACTAGCCTTGACATGACGCTTTGAAAGTAAAGGTACCTTACGGGCTCGTCTGGAACGGAGACCATTGCGGTGGAGTACGTTACTTATGGTATTGACTGAAACCAATGTCCCCACTGCCATGAGATCTTCCCGGAGCTCCTTCCTTGTTGTCCTTGGGTTAGCCTTGACTCTTCGGACAAGCATGGTCTCGGCACGGGTGGAAACTTTCAAAGGGTGTCCAGGCCGTGGAAGGCTAACAGTAGTTCCATAAGCCTTCCACTTCCGGATGATGCTCCCAACAGTGGAGACAGGTAGGCCCAACTCCTTGGAAAGGGTTTTGTACCCCTTGCCAGCCTTGTGACCCTCCACGATCTTGTCTCTGATGGCCTTGGAATGCTCCTTTGTCTTTCCCATGTTGACCAAGTATGAGTGCTGTTCACAAGTTTGGGGAGGGTCTTAATTAGTCAGAAAAGGCTGGAAAAAGAGATAATTAATCCAAACATGTGAAGCTCATTGTTCTTTGTGCTTGAAATACTTCTTAATACTTTAGGGGAACCAAAGAGAATTCTTGTGATTTGAGGGGTTGAATAATAAATGACCCTCTGAATAAACTTTTCACAATTTAAAAAAAAAAATAAAAAAAGAAATAACATTCTTTTTTGCTGCAGTGCATTTCACACTTCCAGGCTGATCTACAGTCCAAATCTCACAATGCCAAGTTAATTCCGAATGTGTAAACCTGCTAAATCTGCAGGGGGTTGAATACTTCTTGTAGGCAGTGTAGATAATGTTATCCCATCACTCCAGCATGGCCCAAATGGGTTCTGGCCACCAGGAGTGGTATCAATAAGAGCAGACAGTCGATTTTAACGCTTTGAATAAGTAACTTTCTAAGGAGTTAAATAACTTTGGATCACTGATCTCACACCACCATTACATACATTCCACCACCCTGGAGAATTGGGCCGACTTTTCAGTTGGCTACAGATTCTATGCTAGGGATGGGCTGCATCTTAATGGGGAAGGTGCAGCTCTGCTGGGGCAGAAAATGGCTAGAAGGTTGGAGGAGTGTTTAAACTAGGAATGGGGGGCGAGGGTATTCACTTTATAGAAGGGGAATGTAGTCCAGATAGTGACCAGGGCACAAGTAATGAAATTGGGGGTGGTACGGGGGGAAGGGTTAGGACAGTTAATACAGTAAGCAGGAATACAGGTACAGAGTCATACGTAACGTGCATGTACACTAATGCCCGAAGCCTCACAAATAAGGTGGAGGAATTAGAATTAATATTGTTGGAAGAAAATTATGATATAGTGGGGATATCAGAGACATCGCTGGATGAGAGCTATGACTGGGCTGTTAATTTACAGGGTTATAGCCTATTCAGGAATGACCGTAGAAATAAGCGAGGGGGAGGTGTGTGTCTATATGTAAAATCATCCTTAAAACCCATCCTGCGTGACAACATATGTGAGGGTACTGAGAATGTAGAGTCCCTATGGGTGGAGATAAGGGGGGGAGAATGAATAATAAAATACTGATAGGGGTGTGTTATAAGACGCCGAATATTATGGAAGAGGTAGAGAATCTCCTCATAAAGCAAATTGATAAAGCAGCGAGTCTCGGAGAGGTAATTATTATGGGGGACTTTAACTATCCTGATATAAATTGGGGAACAGAAACTTGCAGTTCCAGCAAAGGAAATAGATTTTTGATAACAATGAAAGATAATTACCTTTCACAAATGGTACAGGACCCCACAAGAGGGGGAGCACTACTAGACCTTGTACTAACCAATAGGCCAGACCGCATATCAAATATACAAGTTGGGGGTTACTTGGGGAATAGTGATCACAAAATAATAAGTTTTCATGTATTCTTTAGTAAGATGTCTAGTAGAGGGGCTACAAGGACACTAAACTTCAGGAAAGAAAATTTTAAACGGTTGAGAGATGATCTTAGTGCAATAAACTGGGATGATGTACTAAGTAATAAAAGTACACAAAGCAAATGGGAGACTTTTATGAGCATCCTGAATAGGGCTTGTGCAGAAAATATACCCTATGGGAACAAACATGCTAGAAATAGGAGGAAACCCCTATGGCTAAATAGAGCTGTAAGGGAAGCAATAAAAGAAAAACAGAAAGCCTTAAAAGAATTAAAGAGGGTAGGTAGTGATGAGGCATTATATAATTATAGAAAATTAAATAAAATATGTAAAAAGCAAATTAAGTTAGCTAAGTTTGAGACAGAGAGACTCATTGCGAGAGAAAGTAAAAATAATCCTAAAATATTCTTTAACTACATAAACAGTAAAAAACTGAAAAGCGATAGTGTTGGCCCCCTTAAAAATAGTCTTGGTGAAATGGTGGAAGGGGATGAGGGTAAAGCCAACCTGCTGAATGACTTTTTTTCTACGGTTTTTATACAAGAAAATGCCATGGCAGATGACATGACCAGTGATACCATAAATTCACCCTTGAATATTACCTGCTTAACCCAGCAGGAAGTACGCCGCCGCCTCGAAATCACTAAGGTTGACAAATCTCCGGGCCCGGATGGCATACACCCCAGAGTACTACAGGAATTGAGTTCTGTGATAGATAGACCATTATTTTTAATCTTCTCAGATTCCTTAATAACAGGGTCGGTACCGCAGGACTGGCGCATAGCAAATGTGGTGCCAATATTCAAAAAGGGGACAAAAACTGAGCCGGGAAATTATAGGCCGGTAAGTTTAACCTCTACGGTTGGTAAAATCCTTGAGGGTTTCTTGAGAGATGCTATACTGGAGTATCTCAAGAAAAATAACCTTATGACAGAGTATCAACATGGGTTTATGAGGGATCGATCCTGTCAAACTAATTTGATCAGCTTCTATGAAGAGGTAAGTTCAAGTCTGGACCAGGGAAATGCAATGGATGTTGTGTATATGGACTTTTCAAAAGCTTTTGATACGGTGCCACACAAAAGGTTGGTACATAAAATGAGAATAATGGGGATAGGGGAAAATATGTGTAACTGGGTTAAAAACTGGCTCAGTGATAGGAAACAAAGGGTGGTTATTAATGGTACGTACTCGGACTGGGTCTCAGTTCATAGTGGGGTACCACAGGGGTCAGTATTGGGCCCGCTTCTTTTCAACATATTTATAAGTGACCTTGTTGGGGGCATGCGGAGTAGAATTTCAATATTTGCAGATGATACTAAACTCTGCAGGGTAATCAATACAGAGGAGGATAATTTTATATTACAGGGAGATTTATGTAAATTGGAGGATTGGGCTGAGAAGTGGCAATTGAAGTTTAATGTAGATAAATGTAAGGTCATGCACTTGGGTAGAGGAAATAACATTTATGATTATGTACTTAATTGTAGAACACTGGGTAAAACAGACACAGAAAAAGACTTGGGTGTATGGGTGGATGGTAAACTTCACTTTAGTGGACAGTGTCAGGCAGCTGCTGCCAGGGCTAATAAAATAATGGGATGTATTAAAAGAGGTATAAGTGTTCATGAAAAAAATATAGTTCTACCTCTGTACAAGTCACTAGTGCGACCGCACTTAGAATACTGTGTACAATTCTGGTCACCGATATATAAGAAGGACATAGCTGAACTGGAGAGGGTGCAGAGAAGAGCCACCAAGATTATTAGAGGAATGGGTGGGCTGCAATACCAAGACAGGTTATTAAACTTGGGGTTATTTAGTTTGGAAAAACGAAGGCTTAGGGGGGATCTAATCACAATGTATAAATATATGAGGGGACAGTACAGAGACCTTTCCAAAGATCTTTTTACACCTAGGCCTGCGACTGGAACACGGGGGCATCCGCTACGTCTTGAGGAAAGAAGGTTTAATCATAATCACAGACCAGGATTCTTTACTGTGCGAGCAGTGAGACTATGGAACTCTCTGCCGCATGATGTTGTAATGAGTTATTCACTACTAACATTTAAGCAGAGCCTGGATGCCTTTCTTGAAAAATTTATTATTACCAGTTATGTATATTAGATTTTATGACAGGGTATTGATCCAGGGAACTAGTCTGATTGCCGGATGTGGAGTCAGGAAGGAAATTTTTTCCCCATTGGAACTTGTTTGCCACATTGGGTTTTTTTTTGCCTTCCTCTGGATCAACATGTTAGGCTACGGGTTGAACTAGATGGACTTAGAGTCTCCCTTCAACCTTAAAAACTATGATACTATGATAGTATGATACTACATAGTGATGCCCTGCATTAAACACGAGTCACTCCATCCTATCCTAAATGGGTTCTGGGCTTCAGAACTGGCATTAAACTGGACAAAAAGCCAATTTTCACAGATTTATGTTTAATCTTTCTTTATTAAAGTAAACAAGACAATTTACAGGAAAAGAAAAAAAAAAGGAGATTCAAATAAGTGATTACTTCATGCTAACTTACAGAGAAAGTATAAGCCATGTCCTAAGTAACACATCTTCTCTTACTGACTACCATAAGGCACGCATAGTACATATAACCACATTTTATAATATGAACAGTCTCCTCCCAAAGGAGAAATACGCTTCAACCAAAACAAGGCCACTGCCGGAAAAAAAAAAAAAATTAGAAGATTTAACTAGAACCATAAAGAAAAGAAAGTAGCAAGAGGGAAAGATAAGGAAAAGAAAAGAAGGGAGGGAGGGGGAAGAAGAGCAGCAGATAGGGAGGGAAGACATGGTAAGGATTACTTCCCAAGTACTCGTGCCGCTACATTGGACTGACATAACACAGGTTATGAGTTACCAATAAGGTTCTGAAATGGTAGAGAATCAAGAGCCAGGGTCCAGGGGGTCCAGATCCTAAGGAATTTATCCACTGAGTCACTGGTCTCTGCCGTGAGGGACTCCATCCTGTGAATGATGGCCATCTCCGCAAACCACTCCCTCACAGATGGCACCCCTGTCGATCTCCAGTATCTCAGGATTACCATGCGTGCTGCTGTAAGAGAGTATCTCAGGAGGCCCACTTTCTGTGATTTAAGTGATCCACGGAGAATTGAAAGTAATGCCATCTGAGGGGAACCTACCAACTGCTCTCCGCAAATTAAAGAGAATGCCTTGAACACAGACTTCCAGAAAGGCTGTATCAATGGGCAGTCCCACCAGATATGCAGCATTGTCCCACTCTCCCTTCCGCACCTCCAGCAACTATCTGAAACCTCTAGAAATATTGCGTGTAGAGTATCTGGGCACCTGTACCAATGGGTCAGAATCTTATCATTTTTTTCCTGTGCGGAGCAGGCGATGGAAAATTTATGGGTGAGGATAAAGGACTTTTTCCAGTCCTCCCCAGGAATGGGAGTCCCCAAATCTCTATTCCACTTCTCCATATATTTAAGGTCCCCCATGTCCGCCTCCGTAGTCAGGAAAGAGTAAACCAAATTCAAAAGATGCCCGGGAGAATGCACCCGTAAAAAGAATTGTTCAAATTTTGTAGGCGGGGCCGCAAAAAGCCCAAGTTTGTTATCAGCTATCAAAAAGGAACTAAGTTGAAGGAGTTTTGGAGCAAAAGGGCTGAATAACGGATAACCGTGCAAAGTCTGGGCTATCCGTGTGTCCTCACTCCTCCAACATAAGAAACGCTCGACTCCCACCCTTGGGGGGAACTCCGGGTTAGAGAAAAGAAGTGATAGTGGACCAGGACCCCTTGAAAGAGATCCCCGCCTGCACTCAATGTCCCAGACCCTCAGGGATACCCTGAGAAAATCCACCTCCCCATCTATCTGTCCCCTCCGTAGCAGTGTGATCCACGGGAGGAACCGCAGGGGTGTTTCAGCGCAGACCTGCTCCAGACTCACCCACTGTTTAGTGTTCCTATTAAATTGCCAATCCAGTAGTCTCAGCAGAAGGGACACCTTGTGGTACTTTTGAAAGTCTGGCAATCCTGCCCCCCCTCTCCCTTAACGCTTCTCAACACTCTCCTCCCCACCTGAGAGCTCCTCCCTCCCCACACAAATTTGTTAATAATTGACTGTATTCTGGTAATGAATAAAAATGGTAGTGCTATAGGGGCCATTTGAAAGATATATAGAAAACGAGGAAGGACATCCATCTTGATGACGTTAATACGTCCAAACCAGGACAGTTTCTGTCTGTCAAGTTGTTTAAGGTCTCTTATAGTGTGTTCCAGCAAAGGGAGGTAATTAAGGTGAAAAATCTTGGAACTGTCCCGTGGTACCGCCACCCCCAGATAAGTCAGGGCCGATGTCTGCCATCTAAAAGGAAAGTGGGATGCGCTAAGGTCTACCTCCCTCCCAGGCAGAGTGAAATTCAAGGCTTCTGATTTATTATAGTTAACTTTAAAGTTACTTATATGTCCGAAGTTCTCAATTTCCTTAACCAGGGAGGGAAAGGATATGTGAGGCTGTGTAATGTATAGGAGGAGGTCATCTGCGTATATGCCTCTTTACATTGGTGCTCTCCCACCTCTACCCCCTTTATATTTGGGTTTTGTCTAATGGCCATAGCCAAATGCTCCATTATGAGAAAAAATAGGAGGGGGGATAACAGGCAACCCTGTCGGGTACCATTTTTTATGCTAATTGGCGCGGACAAGGACCTATTTACCTTTATTCTGGCAGACGGTGTACTATAAAGGGAGGCCACTCCTCTAAGGAACCTGTCACCCATCCCCACCTGTATCAACAATGCCAACATGAAACTCCAGCTGACCTGGTCGAAGGCTTTCTTTGCATCTATGGAAAGTAAACACATAGGTAGTGCCTTTTCCTTTGCCCGAGCAAGCAGAAGAAATGTCTTGTTCGTATTGTCTCTTGCCTCTCCGCCCCCTACAAAACCCACCTGGTCCGTGTGTATCACTTTTGGGAGCAAAAGAGCCAGTCTGTTGGCGAGAGCTTTTGAAAAGAATTTGACAGCTATATTAATCAATGATATGGTACGGTAATTGGAGACGTTAACTGGATCCTTCCCCGTCTTTGGAGTTACACATATATGCGCCTCTAAAGACGGAGGAACAAAAGATGCCCCAGCAGGCACCGAGTTGAAGACCCGTGTCAAAAAGGGAACAATCTCTTCCCTAAAAACTTTAAAAAATTTGGTCGTAAAACCATCTGGTCCTGGACTCTTGCCTACTGGGGTGTCTCTGATAACCAAAGATATCTCCTCGTCCGTAAAATCTGACTCCAGCATCTCAATTTTTGCTTGCGCTAGCCTAGGCAAGGCAGTCTGCTGGACATAGTCCTCAATCTTATTATTGAGTGCCGTCGGAGACATATCAGTAAACTGGCCCTTTATGTTGTACAGGTCCCCATAAAAGGCACGGAACTCTTCAGCTATTTTAACAGGGTCCTGAATAATATGTCCTCCTCTATCCTTAATTTTCGGGATATGGTTTGTGAGTTTTCTCAGATGGATAAACCTGGCTAATGCCCTCCCGCACTTGTCTGCATGTTCATATAGGTATCTCTGTAAACGTACCCTCTGCGCATAGTATTTTTGATCTAAGAGCCCCCTAAGTTCCTTCTGAGATCTCACCAATTCAGCGTACACCGAGGCCGATAAGAATTTTTTGTGGGACGCCTCCAAGGTCTGTATTCACTGAACCAAAGAAGTAATCAGAGAGGCCCTCTCCCGTTTAAGTCTTGATCCATGCTTTATTTATATACCCCGCACCACACATTTAAGCGCCTCCCATTGTGTTGGCAAGGCCGTCTGATCCTGAGCGTGAAATTCCAAGAAATCACTCATCACCTGTTGTATTTCCGCCATACATAAGTCGTCTTTAAGTAGATGTTCATTAAGACGCCACATCCATGGTCGCCGTGAACCGTCTGGGGGAGTAAGTTGGACGATCACCGGTGGATGATCTGATAGACATATAGACCCTATGGAGGCCTGGGCTTGCCATGGCATGGCGTGTTGGCTAATCCACAACATGTCTATACGGCTGTAAGATGAAGGAATTGGGGAGAAATAAGAGTAATCCCTCTCTGTGGGATGCAGTGACCTCCAAATATCAACCAATTGTAATGCCTGTAACTTTTTCCCTAGAGCCAACATCCTTTTTTTGTGAAATAAAACGCCGCCCCGAGGAGGTATCAGTTGCCGGGTCAAAAGTGAAATTAAAGTCCCCCCCAGCTATTAAAGTCCCTTCTGCAAAGTCCGCCAGCCGAGAAAGGAGGGAAGAGCATGCCACAGTGGATCTGGAATTGGGTAAAACCAATTAGCTACAGTATATACACCCACACCAATCTGGAGCTTCAGAAATATAAATCTACCCTCAGGATCCACCAAAGAATCGATCACGGAGAACACCAATGACTTATGGAGAGCAATGGAGACCCCCCCGGACATAGCAATCGGGTTAGGGCTGTGAAACCATGTGGTGTAAAATCTGTCCCTAAGAACTGGGACCTGGCCTTCTTTAAAATGGGTCTCTTGTAATAATAACACCTGAGTTCTCTGTTTATGCATAGCATAAAATATTTGCTATCTCTTTTGCGGCACATTCAACCCTTTACAATTAAGGGAGCCAAAATTAAGTTGCGTCATGCTGAGCACTGGGGTCCCACACCTAAGGGTAGCGGTGAAAAAGGGGAAAGAGAGATGACCTGAGGAGTAAGGAACAAGAAACGCAGCAAGAATCAAGAAAAGATTAGAGCTGTGAAATAGAGGAAAAGAAAGAACTGGTGGAGGAGGGTTGAACTAGATGGACCTAGGTCTTTTTTCAACCTAAGTAACTATGTAACTAAAAAAAAAAAGGGAAGACAAAGATTACAGACTGTAAATAAAACAAATGCAGTAATTCCTGGGTATTGCTTTCAAGCGTCACTCAATCCGCGACACGTAAACCCAAACTAGGCATGTGCTTTCCAGAACAGGAGCCCCCCCTCAGGCCTCATTATAAAACCCAAACAACAGACAAACCTCAGCTCAGATGCGCGCCCCGCAACCCCCAACCCCAACTCCCCCACAACCCATTCCCCGAGGGAAAGAAAATTGGCTATTTGCCCAGTTTGATACCAGTTCTAATGCCCAGAACCTATTTTGGCTATGCTGGAGTGACTCGACTTTGATGTGGGGTATGAATATTTGTGTATTGGTGCCCAAAGTCATTTTACCACTTAAAATCACCAGATACTTATTCAAATCTCTGAAAATTGACTTTTTGTTCACTTTGATGCCAGTTCTGAAGCCCAGAACATGTTTGGGCCAGGCTGGAATGACCTGAGTTTGATGCGGGGCATTACTATCTGTGGATTGTTAGTATGAGATCAGTGGCCCAAAGTCATTTACACATTAAAAACACCCATTACTTATTCAAATCTGTGAAAATTGGCTATTTGCCCACATTAATGCCAGTTCTGATGGCGAGAACCAATTTAGGTCAGGCTGGAGTGACCTCTAGTAGATGTGGGACATCACTTTCAGTGTGTCTGCATTGTCATATCAGAGGCCAAAGGTCATTTAAACCTTTCAATAACATACATCATTGCTAACTTTGGCCATTTTTATCTTGTTTGTAGCTGCTTTTAAATGTGTTCACATCAGGGCACCTCACTGCATTGCATTTTATTGTTGTGAATTTAGATTTTTGTTGTTAAGCCTGTAAAAACATAAAATAAATAATTGACGAATATTTAATTACCGAATAAGCATTAAGCTGAATTTGTGGTAGGTCACAGATGGAGTATTACACTGTGAATGATGCTGGGTCCCCTAGCAGCACAGAAGATGTCACAGGATTTCAGGATAAGATGTTATGATAGTGTGATAGATCACAAGCTAGAAAGTGCAGGTTCCAACCTGAGCACAGAATATTTCAGGGGTATGATCTTATGTCTGGTCACTGGTTAGAAGCTAATCTTGTCCTGTGTAAATCTGTCTGCTGAGCTTTATATCTAATCATGTCCAGTGGGGTACTGTTTGCTGTGCTGTGTATCTAATTCAATCCTTTTTCATACAGTTTGCTGAGCTGTGTGTTATGAATGTCAGTTATGCTTTGGCTGCTGGGAGGCTCCCTCTTGTGGCCAGGAATTGTTTGGACATAGACCAGGTGTGTTGAGCTATGGGCGTTTCCATTGCTAACTCTCTGCTTATTTAAATCCTGGTCTGATAGCAGGCTATGCCGGATGTCAGTTGTTCTTTGCTCACCAGCCTGCTTCTTTCTGCTCCACACCACATCTACCCCAGATAGGTGCTTTGCTCTTTATTTGTTGTTTGGTTCTTTTACTCTTATCTGGGTTTGTCTTTTGCTGTGGTTGTGTTCAGTTTATGGGCAATCAGGGATCTTCCCTCTCAGTTGTTTAGCTGGGAAACTCCCTGCAGTTTTGTTTGAAGTATAGCTCCTATAAGTCCATGTGTTTGTGGCTTTTTGAAAGGTGCTGAACTGAAGTAAAGTGCTGAAATTAAGATAAGTGCATAGTTTCAACACAATTACATAGTGGTGATAACTGTAATTGTTGAATTTCATTAGGAAATTGGGTGTCTGTTTGTGATTCTGTGAAAAGGAAAAAAAAAAAAAAAAAAAAAAAAAAAAAAAGGTTAGTCTTGTGATTTAATTAGTAGGATTAGTCACACCTGTTTCTAGAAGCTTCCAGCAGCTTCTGATAGTCATTGTACATCTATATAAACCAGCCAGTACTAGCGAGGGGCTGAGCGAGCGAGGTGCTGAACTGAAGTAAAGTGCTGAAATTAAGATAAGTGCATAGTTTCAACACAATTACATAGTGGTGATAACTGTAATTGTTGAATTTCATTAGGGAATTGGGTGTCTGTTTGTGATTCTGTGAAAAGGAAAAAAAAAAAAAAAAGGTTAGTCTTGTGATTTAATTAGTAGGATTAGTCACACCTGTTTCTAGAAGCTTCCAGCAGCTTCTGATAGTCATTGTACATCTATATAAACCAGCCAGTACTAGCGAGGGGCTGAGCGAGCGAGGTGCTGAACTGAAGTAAAGTGCTGAAATTAAGATAAGTGCATAGTTTCAACACAATTACATAGTGGTGATAACTGTAATTGTTGAATTTCATTAGGGAATTGGGTGTCTGTTTGTGATTCTGTGAAAAGAAAAAAAAAAAAAAAAAAGGTTAGTCTTGTGATTTAATTAGTAGGATTAGTCACACCTGTTTCTAGAAGCTTCCAGCAGCTTCTGATAGTCATTGTACATCTATATAAACCAGCCAGTACTAGCGAGGGGCTGAGCGAGCGAGGTGCTGAACTGAAGTAAAGTGCTGAAATTAAGATAAGTGCATAGTTTCAACACAATTACATAGTTTGACACAAGAACATAGTTTGAATTTATCCTTATACGTTTCCCATTGGGTTTCTTCGTTTTTTTCTCTTTGTTTTTCTACTTTACTGTTGATCCCCATTTGATAGGTGCTCCATGGACAATGCTACCAGGTGTGTATCTTGTCAGATGTATGCATGCCTTGAGCAGCCGTTCGAGGGTGAATATGTCTGCACTCGATGCAAGCATGTTGCGTATTTGGAAGCCAAGGTAACTGATCTAAATAAGCAGCTTGCAACACTAAGGGGCATTGCAAACCTGGAGAGGAGTTTAGAGCTCACTGAGCTTTCTCTGGCTGGGGCCAGTGATATGGAGGAGGGTGGAAGTGGGGAAGATCAGGACCCAGAGGTAGGTAGCTGGGTAACAGTTAGAAGAAGAGGTAGGGGGAAAAGTGTCAGGGAGCCTAGTCCTGACCTGGCACAACCTAGTAAATATGCCTGTTTGGCTGATATTAGGAATGAAGGGCCTGGACTAGGGTCACTACAGCAGGACGTTGCTCCTAGCAACCAGGAAAACAACTGCTGTAGGAAGGAGGGAAATAGGAGTGCAGCAAAGCCCAGACAGATGTTGGTGGTAGGGGACTCTATAATTAGGCGGACAGACAGGGTCATCTGTCGCCGAGACCGTGAATGCCGAACAGTGTGTTGTCTGCCGGGTGCTCGGGTTCGGCATATTGTGGATCGGATAGACAGATTGCTGGGTGGGGCTGGGGAAAACCCAGCGGTCATGGTGCACATTGGTACTAATGACAAAGTTAGAGGCAGGTGGAAGGTCCTTAAAAATGATTACAGGGAACTAGGAGAGAAGCTGAAGTCCAGGACCTCCAAGGTGGTGTTTTCAGAAATACTACCGGTGCCACGAGCGTCACTAGAAAGACAGCGGGAGCTTAGGGAGATAAATATGTGGCTTAGAAATTGGTGCAGGAAGGAAGGGTTCGGGTTCATGGAGAACTGGGCCGACTTCTCAGTCGGCTACAGGCTCTACGGTAGGGACGGGCTGCACCTCAATGGGGAAGGTGCAGCTGTGCTGGGGGAGAAAATGGTCAGACGGATGGAGGAGCTTTTAAACTAGGATCGGGGGGGAGGGAGGGTAGTGGAGCAAATAAGGGGATAGATAGAGCAAATAGAGACAGGGAGACGGTAGGGGTCAATGAAGGATTAGGGGGGGATGGGACATACAAGGAATGTAGGGAGGCTAGGAGTAATAAAGGTGTTAATAGGATTAAATGTCTACTGGCAAATGCAAGAAGTCTTGCAAACAAAATGAATGAATTGGAGACTCTTATGTCAACCATGGATTATGATGTGGTGGGCATTACGGAAACCTGGCTGGATGAAAGCCATGACTGGGTGACAAACATACAGGGTTATAGTACATTTAGGAAGGACAGGAAAGGCCAAAAAGGTGGTGGGGTGTGTATATTTATCAAATCTAACCTAAAACCTGTGTTGTATGATGACATTGAGGGGAACAGCAACAATGTAGAGTCAGTATGGGTAAATGTACATGGGGAGGGGAATAATGGAAAAATGCTAATTGGAGTTTGCTATAAGCCTCCTAACATACCTGAACAAATAGAGGGTGAAATGCTGGAACAAATTGAAAAGGCAGCTAATAATAATAATCGGGTTCTTATTATGGGGGATTTCAACTATCCAGACATACAGTGGGACATAGAATCTTCTGGTTCTGCTAAAAGCTGTAAGTTCTTATCTACCATTCAAGACCATTTCCTCTCTCAGATGGTAGGTGAACCGACCAGGGGAGATAATTTGCTAGATCTGGTCCTGTCAAATAGACCGGATACAATTTCAGATCTACAGGTCCGGGAGCACTTGGGCACCAGCGATCATAATATGGTAAGCTTCGACATAATATTCAATAGAACATTTCAAAGGGGGAATGCTAAAACCTGGAATTTTAGGAAAGCTGATTTCAACAAATTAAAGGAAGAGCTTAAATGTGTAGATTGGGACAGAGTCATGGTAACTGGGGATACCGAACATAAATGGGGTAAGTTTAAGGATATACTACTAGAGTCCTGTAAAAAACGTATACCCTCTGGTAATAAAATGTCCAGGAATAAAAAGAAACCACTATGGATAAATAAGACTGTACAAAGTATAATAAAACAAAAACAAAGGGCGTTTAAAATCTTAAAGGCTGAGAATACAGAAATAGCATTGCAGGAGTATAAAGATATCAATAGGCAATGCAAAAAAGAAATCAAACAAGCAAAACTAGCTACTGAAACAAAAATCGCCAATGACATTAAAATAAATCCCAAAATCTTTTATAAATACATTAATGCCAAAAGGAAAACAAAGGATAGTATCGGACCCTTAAAATATAATAACAAGTTAGTTATAGAGGACAAACAAAAGACTGAGATATTAAATAGGCATTTCTCATCTGTATTCACCAAGGAACTGACTGTACCAGGGATCATTCAACAAGTGAAAAATCAAAGTCCACCACCCGATATAATTAATTTAACACAAGATGAAGTACGCCTACGTCTGAGTAAATTAAACATTGACAAATCCCCAGGGCCAGATGGCATTCATCCACGAATATTGAGGGAATTGAGCTCCGTAATCGACAGACCGCTGTATCTCATCTTTTTAGACTCACTTGTAACAGGGTTGGTGCCTCAGGATTGGAGGATTGCTGATGTGGTACCGATATTTAAGAAAGGTAAGAGGGTAGATCCAGGCAACTACCGTCCAGTAAGCCTGACATCAGTAGTATGCAAAGTTTTTGAGGGCATTTTAAGGGATGACATGCAAAAATATATTGCAGAAAATAATATGATAACTGACAAACAGCATGGATTCATGAAAGATAAGTCGTGTCTAACCAACCTGTTGGGGTTCTATGAGGGGGTAAGTGCAAACCTGGATATTGGTAATGCAGCTGATGTGATTTATTTGGACTTTGCAAAGGCATTTGATACTGTACCACATAATAGCCTTATACTAAAGCTCCAGAAGCAAGGACTAGGGGACAGAATATGCAACTGGGTAAGGAATTGGCTAAAAGATAGGAAACAAAGAGTAGTCATAAATGGTACATTCTCTAAATGGGCTATAGTCAGCAGTGAGGTGCCGCAGGGATCTGTGCTTGGACCGATTCTTTTTACTCTCTTTATTAATGACCTTGTGGATGGGATTGATAGTACAGTGTCAGTCTTTGCCGATGACACCAAACTATGTAGGATATTAAAAACTGACCTGGATAGTACAATATTACAAAAAGATCTGGATAAGATGTCAGAATGGGCAGATACTTGGCAAATGAGATTTAATGTTGATAAATGTAAAGTAATGCACCTAGGACGGAGTAATCCTATAGCTGCGTATACATTAAATGGAAGTAAACTCGGGACTACAGAACAGGAGAAGGACTTGGGTATTCTCATTACAAATAAGCTGAGCAGCAGCACTCAATGTCAAGCAGCAGCTGCTAAAGCAAACAAGATTTTAGGGTGTATAAAAAGAGAGATTAGATCCCGTGATCCCAACGTATTGTTACCCCTCTATAAATCACTTGTAAGGCCACATCTGGAATACGGGATCCAGTTTTGGGCTCCACATTTTAAAAAGGACATTCAGAAGTTAGAGTCAGTTCAAAGGCGGGCAACTAGACTATTACAAGGAATGGAAGGCCTCCCATATGATGGCAGATTGAAAAAGTTAGATATGTTTAGCTTAGAAAAAAGACGTCTCAGAGGAGATCTCATTTATATGTATAAATACATGTGTGGTCAATATAAAGGACTGGCACATAACTTATTTCTTCCGAAAACAATACTAAGGACCAGGGGGCACTCACTGCGAGTGGAAGAAAAGCGATTCCGACACCTAAATAGGAAAGGGTTCTTTACAGTTAGAGCGGTCAGACTGTGGAATGCCCTACCACAAGAGGTAGTAATGGCAGATACTATAACAGCTTTTAAAAAAGGGCTGGATGATTTCCTCAGTACACAAACCATTGTTGGTTATAAATGACTTAGTGACTAAATGTAGAACTGGTGGAGGAAGGTTGAACTAGATGGACCTAGGTCTTTTTTCAACCTAAGTAACTATGTAACTATGTAACTATGTTTTCTGTTCATTGGTATGACAAGAGCGCCTGGTATAGGACGGAGTGCAGATCGTGCGATCTGAGAGCCTTTTTGTACTATCAGGAATTTGGAATTTTGTAGGGTTTTTCTCTGGCCACCATCAGCCCTTTTCCTGTCCTTTCCTATTTTAGTCAGTGGGGGCCTCACTTTTTGCTAATCCTATCATCTATCTGTGTATTCTGTTTTCCTATATCACCGCAGTCTTTGAATGTGGGGGGCTTGCTATTCTTTGTCTATTTTCTGAGGCAGAGAGTTATTCATCTTTCCTTCCTTTAGGATAGCTAGTTCTCCGGCTGGGTTCGCGGTGCACAGGATGTTAGTTCACCCCTCGGCTACTTCTAGTTGTGATGGTTAGTAAGGGGATGGCAGCCATATTAGTTGCCAATGCTATTGTCACCTTTTACCAATGATTTATGGTGGTCTTCCATGGTTCCGGGTCATAACAGCTGTGTATCTAATCTTATCCTGTGTGATACCGTCTGCTGATATGTATAGCTAATCCTGTCCTGTGTGATACTGTCTCCTGAGCCATGTATCTAATCCTATCCTGTCTGATAAGCTTTGAATTTAATTCCATTGTGTGGAATACTGTCTGATTAGCGGTGTATCTAATCCTATAGTATGTGATACTGTGTCCTGAGGTGTGTATCTAATCCTATTCCCCATGATGTTATCTGCTTTGTGTGTAATACTCTCTCTCTTTTTTCTCGTCTTCCGGCGGTTTCCATTCCTTCTCCGGAGGCCTCCCTTATCGCAAACAAGGGTTTGAGGCAAAATTATTCAACTTCCCCATTGACTTCCATTGCGCTCGTTACTCGAGATGAACACCCGAGCATTAGAAATTGCTCTGCACAAGTAACGAGCACCCGAGAATTTGAGTGCTCACCCATCACTAAACATAAGCTAAAATATGATTGCCTAATTCTAAACACATCCACATCCCCAATTATAAGATAGTGTTCACACTCTTGCACACATATTATTTTAGTTTTGTTATCTTTTAGTGATGAGCGAGCATGCTTGTCACTACTCGGTACTCGCACGAGTATCACTGTACTCGGGCTGCTCGGCGGGGACCGAGTAATCTCGCGATACTCGTGCTTTACTCGTGGTCTTCATTTCTGCATGTTGGCGCTCTTTTGAGAGCCAGCCCTCATGCAGGGATTGGCTGGCAGACCACTGCAATGCCACAGCCCTGTTAGTTGTGGAATTGCAGTGATTGGCCGGCCTGCACAGCGTCACCGAGCCTTTATATCGGCCGGCGCGCTGTGCTCTGCTCACAGCTATTCTGACAGTGAGTGTAGGGAGAGTGTCGCTGATTCAGGGAAAGCTTTGCGGCCCTTTATAGCTTTTTCAGTTGCAGGGCTGCAAACAGTGTGACCAAAAGTCCTTCTCAGGACTATTCTAGTTGTATACAGGCAGGCAGGGTATAGCCAGGTCGGAGTACAGTAGCAGAGTCCTTCTCAGGACTATTGTTGCTATATACAGGCAGGGTATAGCCAGGTCTGAATACAGGCTAGTGACCAAAAGAGTCCTTGTCAGGACTATTGTAGCAGTATACAGGCAGGCAGGCAGGCAGGGTAGTGGTGACCGTATACCAGCCTTCATATCTGGGGCTGGTGTACACAGTGTAAAACAGTCCAGATAGTGTCTGACTTGTCTGTACTGTAATTGTCGCTCCCCAAAAAAACCTGTTAGTAGGTTATTATTGCGTCCGTGCTTGGTTTTTAAAACCGCACGTGTGTGCCTGTTGGTGGCAGCGTACAGGTGCACTGGTGTGCGTTTACCAAACTATTATATAACGCACAAGTGTAGTGTATAATACACGTCAGTCAGCAGTGGCTGATAGTGTCAGAGTTCTTAATTTTTGCTCCTAAAACCTGTGTTAGGTTATTATTGCGTCCGTGCTTGGTTTTTAAAACCGCACGTGTGTGCCTGTTGGTGGCAGCGTACAGGTGCACTGGTGTGCAATTTCCAGAAACTTTGATATAACGCACAAGTAGTGAATATACACGTCAGTCAGCAGTGGCTGATAGTGTCAGAGTTCTTAATTTTTGCTCCTAAAACCTGTGTTAGGTTATTATTGCGTCCGTGCTTGGTTTTTAAAACCGCACGTGTGTGCCTGTTGGTGGCAGCGTACAGGTGCACTGGTGTGCAATTTCCAGAAACTTTGATATAACGCACAAGTAGTGAATATACACGTCAGTCAGCAGTGGCTGATAGTGTCAGAGTTCTTAATTTTTGCTCCTAAAACCTGTGTTAGGTTATTATTGCGTCCGTGCTTGGTTTTTAAAACCGCACGTGTGTGCCTGTTGGTGGCAGCGTACAGGTGCACTGGTGTGCGTTTACCAAACTATTATATAACGCACAAGTGTAGTGTATAATACACGTCAGTCAGCAGTGGCTGATAGTGTCAGAGTTCTTAATTTTTGCTCCTAAAACCTGTGTTAGGTTATTATTGCGTCCGTGCTTGGTTTTTAAAACCGCACGTGTGTGCCTGTTGGTGGCAGCGTACAGGTGCACTGGTGTGCGTTTACCAAACTATTATATAACGCACAAGTGTAGTGTATAATACACGTCAGTCAGCAGTGGCTGATAGTGTCAGAGTTCTTAATTTTTGCTCCTAAAACCTGTGTTAGGTTATTATTGCGTCCGTGCTTGGTTTTTAAAACCGCACGTGTGTGCCTGTTGGTGGCAGCGTACAGGTGCACTGGTGTGCAATTTCCAGAAACTTTGATATAACGCACAAGTAGTGAATATACACGTCAGCAGTGCACAGCATTGCAAAATGCGCAAGGGCATTGGCAAGGAACAAGGAAGTGGACGTGATGGTGGTGCAGGCAGAGGCCGAGGTCGTGGGCAAGCTCTAATTTCGCCACAACAAAGGGCCACATCTAGTCGCTCGCACGTCCTGTCCCAAATTCTTGGGGACCGCAGCAGTACACCGCTCTTGAACCAAGACCAGTGTCAACAGGTTGTTAGTTGGATAGCGGATAATGCTTCCAGTCAGATTGGCACCACCACAAACACTCTGTCTTCCACACGGTCAAGTGTCAGTAGCCGTGATACTGCACCGCACATTTCTGAACCTGATCCTCCTTCCTACCACCAGGCTGAGTACACGTCCTCCTCGGACATTAATGATCCCACACTTGGACACTCGGAAGAGCTGTTCACGTTTCCATTCACACATTCTGGCCTCTCGCCAGCTCATATTGAAGTGGGTCATGAGGAGATCGTCTGTACAGATAGCCAAATATTTGAGCAGCCACGTTCTCACGAAGTTGGCAACGTGTCTCAACAAGTGGTGGACGATGATGAGACACAATTGTCAGCAAGTCAGGAGGAGGAGCAGGGTGCGGAAGAGGAAGACGACGTGGTGGATGATCCAGTAACTGACCCAACCTGGCAGGAGGATATGCAGAGCGAGGACAGCAGTGCACAGGGGGAGGGAGGCGTAGCATCACAACAGGCAGTAAGAAGCAGGGTGGTGGTCCCAGGCAGAAGTCAGGCAACCGTTCCCCGTAACAACACGACGACACAAGGTGCCTGTACAAATGTTAGGTCTTCACGAGTCTGGCAGTTTTTTAAGTTGGATCCAGATGATTCAAAAAAGGCCATTTGCAACACCTGCCGTGCCAGCATCAGCAGGGGTACCAAAACTAGCAGCCTGACCACCACCAGCATGATCAGGCACATGTCAGCCAAGCACCCGACTTTGTGGGAAGTACAACAGAGTCGAGGAGCAGTGCTTGCTGATGTCACTGCTACGTCTTCGCTGGTTGTGCATGCGAGCCAATCCTCTGTCCATGCTGCCTGCGAACAAGCCTCCTCCACTCCTGCACCTGCAGTTGCCTACGCAGAAAGAACACCATCATCAAGCACGTCCTTGTCCCAGCGCAGCGTTCAGTTATCCATTCAGCAAACCTTTGAACGCAGGCGCAAATACACTGCCAACACCCCACATGCCACAGTTCTAAATGCTAACATTTCGCGACTGCTTGCGCTGGAAATGTTGCCTTTTAGGCTGGTGGAGACAGAAGCATTCCGTGACCTGATGGCGGCAGCTGTCCCACGTTACTCGGTCCCCAGCCGCCACTATTTCTCCCGGTGTGCCGTCCCCGCGTTGCATAACCACGTGTCACAAAACATCACACGTGCCCTGAACAACGCTGTTTCACCCAAAGTCCACCTAACCACAGACACGTGGACAAGTGCTTGTGGGCAAGGCCGCTACATCTCGTTGACGGCACACTGGGTTAATATTGTGGAAGCTGGGACCCAGTCTGAGCGAGGGACGGAACACGTCCTTCCCACACCAAGGTTTGCAGGCCCTACCTCAGTCAGTGTTTCACCCACACTCTACAGCTCCGGAATGTCATGCTCTTCAGCCTCCTCCTCCTCCTGCGCATCCTCATCCACTGTGCCCTCCACACCAGTCACAAGCTGGAAGCACTGCAGCACTGCCTCGGCGAAGCGGCAACAGGCTGTGCTGAAGCTAATCTGCATAGGTGACAAACCCCACAATGCAGAAGAGCTGTGGACAGCTCTGAAACAGCAGGCAGATCACTGGCTCACACCTCTGAACCTAAAGCCAGGAAAGGTCGTTTGTGACAATGGCCGGAACCTGGTGGCGGCTTTGAGGCGAGGCCAGCTGACACATGTTCCATGCGTGGCCCATGTGCTCAACCTCGTGGTTCAGCGGTTTATAAAGTCATACCCAGAGCTGTCTGATCTGCTGGTAAAAGTTCGCCGCCTGTCTGCACATTTTCGAAAGTCACCTACTGCTTCAGCCGGCCTTGCCGGCTTTCAGCGCCGTTTGCATCTTCCGGCTCACAGACTGGTGTGTGATGTCCCCACGCGTTGGAATTCAACTCTGCACATGTTGGTCAGGATATGTGAGCAGAAGAGGGCAGTTGTTGAGTACCTGCATCACCTAAGCCGTCGGGAAATGGGTCAAACTCCACACATAACACCTGAGGAGTGGAGATGGATGTCAGACCTATGTACCATCCTCCAAAACTTTGAGGACTCCACCAAGATGGTGAGTGGTGATGACGCCATTATTAGCGTCACCATACCGCTACTCTGCCTTCTAAAACGGTCCCTTTTGAAAAACAAACATGATGCATTGCAGGCGGAGCGCGATGAGTTGCAGCAAGAAACAGTAGTGGGTGTGGGTGATAACACACAGCCCAGCCTCGTCTCATCACAACGTGCAGTGGAGGACTATGACGAGGAGGAGGATGAAGACATGGAGCAACTCTCCGGCCAAATTGAGGATATGACATGCACACCAGTCATATCCTCGATTCAGCGTGGCTGGCCAGAGGACAGGGTAGATGAGGAGGAGGAGGAGGAGGAGGAGGAGGAGGACAGCATGTTCAGTCATCTTGTTGGTCAGGCTACTGAAGTCCTGGCTGTTAAGAGTCTGGCGCACATGGCTGACTTTATGGTAAGCTGCCTGTCTCGTGACCCTCGCGTTAAGAACATCTTGGCCGACAATCATTACTGGTTGGTAACACTGTTAGACCCACGCTACAAGGAGAACTTTTTGTCTCTTATTCCCGTGGATGAGAGGTCAACCAAAATGCAGCAGTTTCGGAAGGCCATACTCACGGAAGTAGGCAAAGCATTCCCCTCACAAAACGCTAGCGGCATAGGTCAGGAATCAGTGGACAACCGAGGCGTACAGCCGAGAGAGGCACAAGTCCAATCCGCCAGAGGTAGGGGAACAGTCTTTAAGATGTGGGACAGTTTTCTCAGCCCCTCACGTACCACAGCCCCTGAGGTGCGGGGTAGTGCCACAAGAAATCCTAAGTTTGCCCAGATGCTGAAGGAGTACCTTGCAGATCGAACAACTGTACTCCGACATTCCTCTGTGCCTTACAATTATTGGGTATCCAAGCTGGACACGTGGCATGAATTGGCTCTCTACGCCTTGGAAGTCCTGGCCTGCCCTGCTGCTAGCGTTTTGTCAGAGCGTGTTTTTAGTGCCGCAGGTGGAATCATTACAGATAAACGCACCCGCCTGTCAACTGAAAATGCTGACAGGCTGACTCTGATAAAGATGAACAAGGGTTGGATTGGGCCAGACTTCACCACACCACCAGCAAATGAGAGCGGAATTTAAAGTTTGCCATGTACCTCCACTCACCCATGGGTACACTTCTCGACTTTGGATAATCGCTGGACTGCTCCTCCTTCTCCTCATGCGCCATCATGATGACCGTTACAATAGTTAGGTCTTTGTTTCAGGTATACCCCCAGTGGTAAATTTTTTCGCCCATTCTTTGCAGAATGGACATTACAACGACAGGAGACCCGCTCCTTTGCAATGGGAACAATGTTTTGAGGCCCTCATGCACGTCTCTACCCAGGGACAACGTGTAGCCTCCCAATTTTTGGCTGCCCTGCCTAAGGGCTATACTGAAATACACCCACTTCCTTAAAATGGACACTTAATGTTTTGAGGCCCTCATGCACGTCTCTACCCAGGGACAATGTGGAGCCTCCCAATTTTTGGCTGCCCTGGCAAAGGGCTATACTGAAATAGACCCACTTCCTTACAATGGGCACTTCAGGTTTAAAGGCCATCATGCACGTCTCTATCCAGGGACAATGTGGAGCCTCCCAATTTTTGGCTGCCCTGCCTAAGGGCTATACTGAAATACACCCACTTCCTTAAAATGGACACTTAATGTTTTGAGGCCCTCATGCACGTCTCTACCCAGGGACAATGTGGAGCCTCCCAATTTTTGGCTGCCCTGGCAAAGGGCTATACTGAAATAGACCCACTTCCTTACAATGGGCACTTCAGGTTTAAAGGCCATCATGCACGTCTCTATCCAGGGACAATGTGGAGCCTCCCAATTTTTGGCTGCCCTGCCTAAGGGCTATACTGAAATACACCCACTTCCTTAAAATGGACACTTAATGTTTTGAGGCCCTCATGCACGTCTCTACCCAGGGACAATGTGGAGCCTCCCAATTTTTGGCTGCCCTGGCAAAGGGCTATACTGAAATAGACCCACTTCCTTACAATGGGCACTTCAGGTTTAAAGGCCATCATGCACGTCTCTACCCAGGGACAATGTGGAGCCTCCCAATTTTTGGCTGCCCTGGCAAAGGGCTATACTGAAATAGACCCACTTCCTTACAATGGGCACTTCAGGTTTAAAGGCCATCATGCACGTCTCTACCCAGGGACAATGTGGAGCCTCCCAATTTTTGGCTGCCCTGCCTAAGGGCTATACTATAATACACCCACTTCCTGACAATGGACACTTAATGTTTTGAGGCCCTCATGCACGTCTCTACCCAGGGACAATGTGGAGCCTCCCAATTTTTGGCTGCCCTGGCAAAGGGCTATACTGAAATAGACCCACTTCCTTACAATGGGCACTTCAGGTTTAAAGGCCATCATGCACGTCTCTACCCAGGGACAATGTGGAGCCTCCCAATTTTTGGCTGCCCTGGCAAAGGGCTATACTGAAATAGACCCACTTCCTTACAATGGGCACTTCAGGTTTAAAGGCCATCATGCACGTCTCTACCCAGGGACAATGTGGAGCCTCCCAATTTTTGGCTGCCCTGCCTAAGGGCTATACTATAATACACCCACTTCCTGACAATGGACACTTAATGTTTTGAGGCCCTCATGCACGTCTCTACCCAGGGACAATGTGGAGCCTCCCAATTTTTGGCTGCCCTGGCAAAGGGCTATACTGAAATAGACCCACTTCCTTACAATGGGCACTTCAGGTTTAAAGGCCATCATGCACGTCTCTACCCAGGGACAATGTGGAGCCTCCCAATTTTTGGCTGCCCTGCCTAAGGGCTATACTGAAATACACCCACTTCCTTAAAATGGACACTTAATGTTTTGAGGCCCTCATGCACGTCTCTACCCAGGGACAATGTGGAGCCTCCCAATTTTTGGCTGCCCTGCCTAAGGGCTATACTATAATACACCCACTTCCTGACAATGGACACTTAATGTTTTGAGGCCCTCATGCACGTCTGTATGCAGGGGCATTGGTGAACCTCACAATTTAGGACTGCCCTGGCAAAGGAAAATACTACAAAGACTCACTTCCTCAAAATGGGCACATTAGACTCAAGAGGCCTTCATGTACGTCTCTTCTCAGGGACATCGGAGTGCCACACAATGTTTTCACGTAAAATCTTTCATGTATTGATCTCAAAAAGTAACATACACCAGCTCTATCTCACTATTGGGTATGTGCCCTTAACATTTCCGCCATGAAAAATCATTTTGGGGTCATTTTGGAAGGTTTTCTGGTGAGTCCGTAAAAATGGCGTAAAACGCGGACAAAATTGTTCACAGCTGTGACTTTTGAGTGATAAATGCTTCAAGGGGTCTTCCCCATGCTGTTGCCATGTCATTTGAGCACTCTTCTGAGACTTTTGTGACATTTTTAGGGTTTCTCCATGCTGCCGGGAGGTCATTTCACAAAAATACTCGGGTCTCCCATAGGATAACATTGGGCTCGTTGCTCGGGCCGAGTACACGAGTATCTTGGGAGGCTCGGCCCGAGCTTCGAGCACCCGAGCTTTTTAGTACTCGCTCATCACTATTATCTTTATGTTCCTCCTCTAAATTATTTCAGTTCATTTCTCCATTGATTTGTACAGATTATAGTTCTGAAATGATTCTTCTTGATATGATTTTTTTAGATGATAGAACCTGGTATATTAGCAGGGATATGCAGATGTTTTATATCCACTGCATATACTACACATACTTATAATTAAATACTGAAAAGCAAAATATGCGTCCTGGCTCAATAGCGCTATTTACTTCTGTACTGTTTGTCCATACAAAACTATTGCCTGCATTGAGGTACTACATCCAATAAGAATCTCCAACTACTTTGGGTTACTATAGTATATACAGAAGCAGAAGTGATACCTGACTGCTCTGAGGATGAGAGCTCAGGCTCCCCTAGAATGCAACATGCTGGTGGAAATAATATTAATTTAGTAACAAACAAGTGGCAGAAGGTTATGGAACTTGGTACACAGGGCTTTATTCCTGTGCCATTATTATTTTATGATGTGGAATTTAAAGCTCCTGCAATCTAAAAGGAGCATTTTTAGTGCAAACCGAGACCCTGAGGAGATGACAGAAGTGGTTTTGTAGTGTATCTGACTTCTCTTTACACAGCATTCAATGAATCATGTACTGAATAGAAGCATTGACACTACTGATGCTTCAATTGGGACTGGAAATCAGATGATTGTTGAATCTATACCCACATCATAGTAGATAACGGCTTTTTCCTTGTAGATTAAAATAAGCTCTGCCAATGACTGTCACTGGAATGTGCTGCTTTCTTCTTAAATGTGGATGCTATCAATGCCTCAGTTAAAGTGGAAATAATTTTTAATAAAGTAAATAAAGATATGCCCGGAGATTTTTTTTTATGATCACTCGGGGGACAAATTCTGTAAATAAGAAAATATTTTCTTTTTTTTCATCACCTACATAATTTCCTCCCCAAAAGATCATATATATATATATATATATATATATATATAAAATGGAAAAGCCTATTTAATGGCCCATATGATACAGCACGATGTTTCAGTCACAAGTGACTTTTTTCAAGCAATACTGGTACTGCTTGAAAAAAGTCTCTTGTGACTGAAACGTCGTGCTGTATCATATGGGCCATTAAGATTGAATCTGTGTGCTGCCTTCATTTTTTTTGCTGCTCATTGAAATCGGGTGAGACTGATTGGAAGGACTTTGCACCACAACAGGTTAAGTGCTGCTCCTATTATTTGCATTATATATATATATATATATATATATATATATATATATATATATATATATATATACTACCGTTAAACAGTTTGGGGTCACCCAGACAATTTTGTATTTTCCATGAAAAATCATACTTTTATTTATCAAATGAGTTGCATAATGAATAGAAAATATAGTCCAGACATTGACTAGGTTAGACATAATGATTTTTACTTGAAATAATAATTTTCTCCTTCAAACTTTGCTTTCGTCAAAGAATGACCTTTGGCATTCTAGCTGTTAATTTGCTGAGGTAATCCGGAGATATTTTTTCCCCCCATGCTTCCAGAAGCCCCTCCCACAAATTGGTTTGGCTTCATGGGCACTTTTTGCGTACCATACGGACCTACAACCTATGCTCCTAAAACAGCTCAATAGAGTTGAGATCTGGTGACTGGGCTGGCCACTCCATTACAGATAGAATACCAGCTGCCTGCTTCTTCCCTAAATAGTTCATGCACAATTTGGAGGTGTGTTTTGGGTCATTGTCCTGTTGCAGGATGAAATTGGCTACAATCAAGCGCTGTCCACAGGGTATAGCATGGCATTGCAAAATGGAGTGATAGCCTTCCTTATTCAAAATCCCTTTTACCTTGTACAAATCTCCCACTTTACCAGCACCAAAGCAACCCCAGACCATCACATTACCTCCGCCATGCTGGACAGATGGCGTCAGGCACTCTTCCAGCATCTTTTCAGTTGTTCTGCATCTCACAAATGTTCTTCTGTGTGATCCAAACACCTCAAACTTCGATTCGTCTGTCCATAACACTTTTTTCCAATCTTCCTCTGTCCAATGTCTGTGTTCTTTTGCCCGTATTAATCTTTTCCTTTTATTAGATAGTCTCAGATATGGCTTTTTCTTTGCCACTTTGACCTGAAGATCAGCAACACGGAGTCGCCTCTTCACTGTAGACATTGACACTGGTGTTTTACGGGTACTATTTAATGAAGCTGCCAGTTAAGGACCTGTGAGGTGTTGATTTCTCAAACTATAGACTTTAATGTATTTGTCTTGTTGCTCAGTTGTGCAGCGGGGCCTCCCATTTCTCTTTCTACTTTAGTTAGAGCCTGTTTGTATTCTCCTCTGAAGGGAGTAGAACACACTGTTGTAGGAAATCTTGAGTTTCTTGGCATTTTCTCACATGGAATATCTTTCATTTCTAAGAACAAGAATAGGCTATCGAGTTTCACATGAAAGTTCTCTTTTTCAGGCCATTTTGAGAGTTTAATGGAACCAACAAATTTAATGCTCCAGATTCTCAACTAGCTCAAAGGAAGGTAAGTTTTATAGCTTCTCTAATCAGCAAAACTGTTTTCAGCTGTGCTAACATACTTACACATGGGTTTTCAAGGGATTTCTAAACATCCATTAGCCTTCTAACACAGTTAGCAAACACAATGTACCATTAGAACACTGGATTGGTGGTTGTTGGAAATTGGCCTCTATATACCTATGTAGATATTGCATTCAAAACCAGACATTTGCAGCTAGAATAGTCATTTACCACATTAACAATGTATAGAGTGTATTTCTGTTTAATTTAATGTTAGCTTCATTGAAAAAAAATGTGCTTTTCTTTCAAAAATAAGGAAATATCTAAGTGACTCTAAACTTTTCAACAGTAGTGTATATATATGTGACGCCCTGGCAAAACCAGGTAGTCACAGAGGTTGTACAAATCTCTCAGGTACAAAACTCCACTCTCCTTGGCAGTCCAACACAAAAACCACACCCAGGTGCACAACACCAGCCAGCAAAGTCTAGTCACCCCCCCATGACAATAGGGACACACCAGTGGGAGCGACCAGGCGGATGGGAGCACCCACCTACGGGTCCTGAGTAGAGTTGAGCGCGGTTCGTGGTTCGTGGTTCTCCAGTTCGCGGCTCGAGTGATTTTGGGGCATGTTCTAGATCGAACTAGAACTCGAGCTTTTTGCAAAAGCTCGATAGTTCTAGAAACGTTCGAGAACGGTTCTAGCAGCCAAAAAACAGCTAAATCCTAGCTTGGTTTCTGCTGTAATAGTGTAAGTCACTCTGTGAATCAAACTATTATCACATTTCAGTGTATAGTGTGCGTGAACAGCGCCTTCAGATCACTGCTGTTTCTATAATGGCGATCGCCATTTTTTTTTTTTTTTTCTTGTCTTCCTTCCCTAAGCGCGCGCGTCTTGTGGGGCGGGCCAGCATGTCAGCCAATCACAGACACACACACACCTAAGTGGACTTTGAGCCAGAGAAGCAACGGCATGTGTGATAGGATCTGCATGTCACATGTCCCTGCATTATAAAACCGGACATTTTCTTCACGAACGCCATTATCTGCCTTCTGCGTCTTTGGTGTCAGACATCAGTGTCGCAGCTCCGTCCTCCTGAGTCCTATAGCCGATACAGCTGTATGCGCTGCATACACAGCGTTAGACAGCTTAGGGAGAGCACATTCTAGCAGTCCTTTTAAGGGCTCAAAGCGGCAGGGTCAGAGAGCCATAAGTGACAGGTCCTGCAAACAGCAACAGCGTCTGTGTAGCCCAGGTCAGGGATTTCCTCCCTGCATTTCACCATTAGGAGGGAATAGAAAGGCAGGCTTCCATTCCTCTACCCAGAGCACCACAATCCTGCCACTGTACCCTCTTGTCCTCTGCACACTCCAACTCATTCTAAGTAAGCCATTATACTAGCAAACACTCAGTGTACCTAGTGGCATCCTAAACGTGGCTATTGGACTTTGCTATAGTCCCACTAGTGCAAAGACATTAGCAGAGCACATCTGCCTGCATTGCACACTCCAAGTTTTTTAAACTAAGCAATTTTACTAGCAAACACTCAGTGTACCTAGTGGCATCCTATACGTGGCTATTGGACTTTGCTATAGTCCCACTAGTGCAAAGACATTTGCAGAGCACGTCTGCCTGCATTGCACACTACAACTTTTTTAAACTAAGCAATTTTACTAGCAAACACTCAGTGTACCTAGTGGCATCCTATACGTGGCTATTGGACTTTGCTATAGTCCCACTAGTGCAAAGACATTTGCAGAGCACGTCTGCCTGCATTGCACACTACAACTTTTTTAAACTAAGCAATTTTACTAGCAAACACTCAGTGTACCTAGTGGCATCCTATACGTGGCTATTGGACTTTGCTATAGTCCCACTAGTGCCAAGACATTTGCAGAGCGCATCTGCCTGCGTTGCACACTCCAACTAATTATAACGAAGCCATTATACTAGCAAACACTCAGTGTACCTAGTGGCATCCTATACGTGGCTATTGGACTTTGCTATAGTCCCACTAGTGCAAAGACATTTGCAGAGCACGTCTGCCTGCGTTGCACACTACAACTTTTTTAAACTAATCAATTTTACTAGCAAACACTCAGTGTACCTAGTGGCATCCTAAACGTGGCTATTGGACTTTGCTATAGTCCCACTAGTGCAAAGACATTAGCAGAGCACATCTGCCTGCATTGCACACTCCAAGTTTTTTAAACTAAGCAATTTTACTAGCAAACACTCAGTGTACCTAGTGGCATCCTATACGTGGCTATTGGACTTTGCTATAGTCCCACTAGTGCAAAGACATTTGCAGAGCACGTCTGCCTGCATTGCACACTACAACTTTTTTAAACTAAGCAATTTTACTAGCAAACACTCAGTGTACCTAGTGGCATCCTATACGTGGCTATTGGACTTTGCTATAGTCCCACTAGTGCAAAGACATTTGCAGAGCACGTCTGCCTGCATTGCACACAACAACTTTTTTAAACTAAGCAATTTTACTAGCAAACACTCAGTGTACCTAGTGGCATCCTATACGTGGCTATTGGACTTTTGTCAATTCACAGTATTGGAACGTTATTTGCATGACATCTGCCTGCATTGCACACTCTAACTTTTTTAAACTCAGCCATTATACTAGCAAACACTCACTGTACCTAGTTGTATCCTAAACGTGGCTATTGTACTTTTGTCAATTCACAGTATTGGAACGTTATTTGCAGGACATCTGCCTGCCTTGCACACTCAAACTTTTTTAAACTCAGCCATTATACTAGCAAACACTCACTGTACCTAGTTGTATCCTAAACGTGGCTATTGTACTTTTGTCAGTTCACAGTATTGGAACGTTATTTGCAGCACGTCTGCCTGCATTGCACACTCAAACTTTTTTAAACTCAGCCATTATACTAGCAAACACTCACTGTACCTAGTTGTATCCTTAACGTGGCTATTGTACTTTTGTCAATTCACAGTATTGGAACGTTATTTGCAGCACGTCTGCCTGCATTGCACACTCAAACTTTTTTAAACTCAGCCATTATACTAGCAAACACTCACTGTACCTAGTTGTATCCTAAACGTGGCTATTGTACTTTTGTCAATTCACAGTATTGGAACGTTATTTGCAGGACGTCTGCCTGCATTGCACACTCAAACTTTTTTAAACTCAGCCATTATACTAGCAAACACTCACTGTACCTAGTTGTATCCTAAACGTGGCTATTGTACTTTTGTCAATTCACAGTATTGGAACGTTATTTGCAGCACGTCTGCCTGCATTGCACACTCAAACTTTTTTAAACTCAGCCATTATACTAGCAAACACTCACTGTACCTAGTTGTATCCTAAACGTGGCTATTGGACTTTTGTCAATTCACAGTATTGGAACGTTATTTGCAGGACATCTGCCTGCATTGCACACTCAAACTTTTTTAAACTCAGCCATTATACTAGCAAACACTCACTGTACCTAGTTGTATCCTAAACGTGGCTATTGTACTTTTGTCAATTCACAGTATTGGAACGTTATTTGCAGCACGTCTGCCTGCATTGCACACTCAAACTTTTTTAAACTCAGCCATTATACTAGCAAACACTCACTGTACCTAGTTGTATCCTAAACGTGGCTATTGTACTTTTGTCAATTCACAGTATTGGAACGTTATTTGCAGCACGTCTGCCTGCATTGCACACTCAAACTTTTTTAAACTCAGCCATTATACTAGCAAACACTCACTGTACCTAGTTGTATCCTAAACGTGGCTATTGTACTTTTGTCAATTCACAGTATTGGAACGTTATTTGCAGCACGTCTGCCTGCATTGCACACTCAAACTTTTTTAAACTCAGCCATTATACTAGCAAACACTCACTGTACCTAGTTGTATCCTAAACGTGGCTATTGTACTTTTGTCAATTCACAGTATTGGAACGTTATTTGCAGGACGTCTGCCTGCATTGCACACTCAAACTTTTTTAAACTCAGCCATTATACTAGCAAACACTCACTGTACCTAGTTGTATCCTAAACGTGGCTATTGTACTTTTGTCAATTCACAGTATTGGAACGTTATTTGCAGGACATCTGCCTGCATTGCACACTCAAACTTTTTTAAACTCAGCCATTATACTAGCAAACACTCACTGTACCTAGTTGTATCCTAAACGTGGCTATTGTACTTTTGTCAATTCACAGTATTGGAACGTTATTTGCAGCACGTCTGCCTGCATTGCACACTCAAACTTTTTTAAACTCAGCCATTATACTAGCAAACACTCACTGTACCTAGTTGTATCCTAAACGTGGCTATTGTACTTTTGTCAATTCACAGTATTGGAACGTTATTTGCAGCACGTCTGCCTGCATTGCACACTCAAACTTTTTTAAACTCAGCCATTATACTAGCAAACACTCACTGTACCTAGTTGTATCGTAAACGTGGCTATTGTACTTTTGTCAATTCACAGTATTGGAACGTTATTTGCAGGACATCTGCCTGCCTTGCACACTCAAACTTTTTTAAACTCAGCCATTATACTAGCAAACACTCACTGTACCTAGTTGTATCCTAAACGTGGCTATTGTACTTTTGTCAATTCACAGTATTGGAACGTTATTTGCAGGACGTCTGCCTGCATTGCACACTCAAACTTTTTTAAACTCAGCCATTATACTAGCAAACACTCACTGTACCTAGTTGTATCCTAAACGTGGCTATTGTACTTTTGTCAATTCACAGTATTGGAACGTTATTTGCAGCACGTCTGCCTGCATTGCACACTCAAACTTTTTTAAACTCAGCCATTATACTAGCAAACACTCACTGTACCTAGTTGTATCCTAAACGTGGCTATTGTACTTTTGTCAATTCACAGTATTGGAACGTTATTTGCAGGACGTCTGCCTGCATTGCACACTCAAACTTTTTTAAACTCAGCCATTATACTAGCAAACACTCACTGTACCTAGTTGTATCCTAAACGTGGCTATTGTACTTTTGTCAATTCACAGTATTGGAACGTTATTTGCAGCACGTCTGCCTGCATTGCACACTCAAACTTTTTTAAACTCAGCCATTATACTAGCAAACACTCACTGTACCTAGTTGTATCCTAAACGTGGCTATTGTACTTTTGTCAATTCACAGTATTGGAACGTTATTTGCAGGACATCTGCCTGCCTTGCACACTCAAACTTTTTTAAACTCAGCCATTATACTAGCAAACACTCACTGTACCTAGTTGTATCCTAAACGTGGCTATTGTACTTTTGTCAATTCACAGTATTGGAACGTTATTTGCAGGACGTCTGCCTGCATTGCACACTCAAACTTTTTTAAACTCAGCCATTATACTAGCAAACACTCACTGTACCTAGTTGTATCCTAAACGTGGCTATTGTACTTTTGTCAATTCACAGTATTGGAACGTTATTTGCAGCACGTCTGCCTGCATTGCACACTCAAACTTTTTTAAACTCAGCCATTATACTAGCAAACACTCACTGTACCTAGTTGTATCCTAAACGTGGCTATTGTACTTTTGTCAATTCACAGTATTGGAACGTTATTTGCAGGACATCTGCCTGTCTTGCACACTCAAACTTTTTTAAACTCAGCCATTATACTAGCAAACACTCACTGTACCTAGTTGTATCCTAAACGTGGCTATTGTACTTTTGTCAATTCACAGTATTGGAACGTTATTTGCAGGACATCTGCCTGCATTGCACACTCAAACTTTTTTAAACTCAGCCATTATACTAGCAAACACTCACTGTACCTAGTTGTATCCTAAACGTGGCTATTGTACTTTTGTCAATTCACACTACTGCAAATCTATGTGCAGCACCTCTGCATGACAACCTCGTGCTCTGTTTTTAATAAGCTATAATGATAGCACAAAATACTGCCATTTTGTGGCATCATAGAACTGGCTGTTGTATTCCATTAGTGCCCCACTGGTGACAAGCTATTTCTAGCACCTCTACATCACACCCTCATGCACATTTTGCTACGCTAATGTTATAGCAAACTCATGGAATTCATTGCTGCATTTCATAATTCGGAGGGATAGAAAGTCAGGCTTCCTTTAGCTTTTCCTTCTGTTCATAGACAGCATCTCCAAGACAAATTTCCCCTCCACGTCTAAGTGTGGAGAGGCAGCTAGTGCGCATGCGTGTGCCGATGTACCCCAGCTGCAGCATAATTACAGTGTTTCGCCTAGTGAGTATGCTCAGCCTGACTGTGCCATTCCTGACGCTAAGTTTTCATTTCGGGATACAGCGCATGCTCCCACACTAAGTGTGAAAAGCCTCTTTGCACAGGTGCTTGCATTCCGTGCCGGGTATAAGTCCTGTTTTGGGCATAGACACCATGCTAAAGCTGATAGTCTTTTTTCAGAGACTGTATTTCATGCTACTGAGCATGCTCAGGCACTTCCTGCATCAGAGACTAGGTCCGGTAATGAACTCTTTGGCCCTGGCCCTGATGTGGGGGTCCCATATAGACCACAGGGCATCAGGTGTCCTCCCAAATGGCTTGCAGAGGCCCACACCTATGACTTGTCACCGCATTATTGATGCTCAGACGATGACTGGTGAGGTGTTTGGGTCATGGCAGCCATGAGGTCATCATTGAAGTTGCGTTTCCAAATAGGACGCTAGTTATGCCACTCATGACGTGTCACTCTACTTTTGTCTCCAGGAGGTGCATTGTGGTTCACCCTGGTTTGGGGCGGACCCAGGTTATAAAAGGGGCTGGAGCCAACAAGGAGGTGCGCAGTCTTCTATTATGCTCCGAAAGAGCACACCTCCATGTGTTGAACCCATTGCGGCTTTAGGCCAGAGGTAGGCAGGGATCGGGTGGTGGATGCAGGCCACCACCACAGTTGGTAACGCAGAACGGTTAAGACCAGCTCCTGTCCTAACAGTCCTGCTTGTGCAGCCCAGTGGCATTAACAGGCCTGCTGCTGCTGATGCGCCTGCTGTCCACAGGTGTGGCCCCTACGCACACGGTCAGCATACTCAATGGCCCCTGTGTTGTTAACAGGGAGTTCCTGGGCTGGGTGGGCATGTGGACCCTGTGACGCTAACAGGGCTCACAGTCTCCAGATCCGAATGGCGTCTAACTCGGTTCAGGCTACTATTAGTTTCATAGCCACACAGCTCTGTATCCTCCACCAAACCTTCAAGTTGCCAACCTCTCCTTTTCCAACTGGGAGCACGGTGGACACTGACTGCTGATGGGGATATATACCTTTCTCTTTCTTTTCTTATTAATTTTCGTTATATAGCGGTCACAGATTATATACCACTTTATCCAAATCTGCCAGTCCCACTGTAACAGATGTTGTTTCTTCAGCAAATGTTACAGTTGCTTAACCACCAAATCCACGGACCAAAACTTTTTTCCCCTTTCCAACACACCTGTTCCCCTTTCCAACAGCATCTGTCCTTTTTCAACTCATTTTGGGATATGACCAAAAGTGCAACTGTGCAGGGACACCGTACTCAACGCCATCTCAGCACAGCAGCCATCCCTCGGTCCCTCCGATGTGGACAAGTAAAAGACCATTTCCTCCTATCCATGACAAAGCGTTGAGATTCACTCTGTGCAGCACTGGTTTTTAGTGGACAAGTAGATCTAAGATTGCGTACCACATTCTGCAGATACTCCTGTATACGTGCGTCTATTTCTATGGCAGGAATTAGTTCGCCAAATTTTGTCTTGTACCGGGGATCTAACAGTGTGGCAACCCAGTATTCAGGATTAGTTCAAATTCATACAATCCGAGGGTCATGTAGGTAGTGCAGCAAGAAGGCGCTCATGTGTCTTGTGCATCCAGGAGGACCAAGTCCTTGGTGTGTTGGTGGCAGAGAGGTGAGAATCGTGCATCCTTCCTCTGCCCTCTCCCCCCAACCTCGCACAACCGAAATGTGAGCAAGCTCTCACTCATCTGCTGAGTCTTCCATGCCCATCGCCAGTTCGTCCTCCATTTCTTCATGGGCTCCTGCACTTTCATCAACACTTTTTGCTGATACTATGCGCCCTTGTTAATCCCTCTCCCTCACCATGACTGCCGCATAGGTGCCGCTGACCATCTGGACCTCGTAGATCTTGTTATCCCTTCCGCATATGACTCCTCCTGTACTTCCTCCCCTTCCTCTTGTCCCAACACCTGACTCCGAATAATAATTACAGTGTGCTCCATCATGTAGATGACCAGAATTGTCACGCTGAGAATGACATTGCCAGTGCTAAACATCTTCGTCGACATTTCAAAACTGTGTAGCAGGGTGCATAGGTCCTTGATCTGACACCACTCCAGCAGCGTGATCTGCACCACCTCTGGATCAAGTTATCCCAGGCTATATGTCTTACCGTATTTCAGCAGGGCTCTGCGGTGCTGCCACACACGCTGCAACATGTGCAGATTCCAATTCCTGCGTGTCGAAACATCGCATTTACGGCGTTTAACTGCCAGACCCTAAGACTTCCGGAGTGATGAAAGTTGTTGAGCTGCTGTGTGCGCACGATGGAAGTGAGCACATAGCGAGCGTGCCCACTGCACAAGGCCATGTAGGCCGTGATGGTGTTTTAAAAATTGCTGGCGAATTCGGTTCAACACCTGAGCCCTAAAAGGCACGTGTGTCACATTGCCCTGAGGATGGCCCGCAGCCAGGTTTGCATCATTGCCGCACACGGCTGTTAAGTCACCAACGGAGTCCGCTCCGTCAATTTGTACTCCGGTCGCCAGGTGACAACGTGTTCCTTTCATGAATAGTGCTGATGATGGGAGAGTAGTCGATGCCAGCGGCGCAGGTGGACGCAGGTTATGCTCACCCACTGGGCTGCATTACCTTGACAGATGCAGAATCTCTGGCTGAATGTAGCTGGTGGGTATCTCACAGATGAAATACCATCATTCAGCTACAACCAATGGGAAGACACCACACCCGTTTTTATGCCCATCCTGTCTGCAGACCACTGCCAGACATAGCTATGAACCTCTGGTTAATTTTACCCCCAGTTCAGTTTTATGATTTTGTGTGCTTGTTACCTGACTACTTTTCCTGCTTGCTGTTTATGTACCTTGTTGGCCGATACGCATTTCACCTCTGCTTGTTTTCTGATTCTTTCCTGGCCGTCCCATTCTGTTCCTGTTCCTCAATTAATGTTTTGACCCTGCCTGACTACTATTCTCTGTAATAGCGGTGTGACTCACATTTCCCATACATTTCAAAGTAAAACTTTGACCGCCTGATGGCATTGAGCTCTGCTGCCAGCATAGTAAGGAGGTGTGTGGTAGTCCTTGTGCGCAGTTGCAAGGAAGGGTGGCCTGACCACACAGGGTTTGCGCCAAGGTAGAGGACCCACACGAGGTTGAAGAGGCAGAAGCAGTGTATTAACTTCTACATACAGAACAAGGATTGAAACAACTCGTGGGGACGGCAAGACTTGTACAGCAGACCCTTCTCCATCTCTCACCATAGTTTGCCAGTGCCCAGTCAGTGACATGTAATGACCCTGTCTATGCTTACTGGTCCAAGTATCTGTGTTGAAATGCACCCTGTCGCACACAGATTTTCTCAAGGAAGTGGTGATGTTGTGTGCGACATGCTGGTGTAGCGCGGGCATGCTTTTCTTGGAGAAGCAGTGGTGATTGGGCATCTGGTACTGGGGCACAGCGACAGACATAAGGTCTGTAAAATCCTGTGTGTCCACTACGCGTAAAGGCAGCATTTCGGTAGCCAACAGCTTACAGAGGGATAGAGTCAACCACTTAGCTTTGTCATGGGTCGCAGTAAGTGGCCTTTTATTTGACCACATCTGAGGGACAGAGATCTGGCTGCTGTCTGTAGACGGTGTTGAGTAGGGTGTCCCTGGAAAAATGCAGGTTTGTGAGAAAAGTGCAGGCGGAGACATGATGTTGCATTCATCTTGCCTTCAGATCTGTTCATCTTGTATCATTTTTAAAAAACAAAGCAAGCAAGGGTTACTCCAAGCGGAGTCTACCTTTTTTCCCCAAATTGGGCACACAGACACCCCATCAGTGGCAGGACTTGTGCCCTAGTTGCAAACAGGATGTTTTGATTTGCATCAAGCACATTCCAAATCCACAAGCATTTACTCTCCCCAGGATGACACAGGGGTAGTAAATTCCTTCTGGATCCATGACTTGTTCATTTTGATGAACGTCAGTCTGTCCACATTGTCACTGGACAGACGCGTGCGCTTATCTGTCAGCACACACCCAGCAGCACTGAAGACACGTTCAGAGACAACGCTGGCAGCTGGACACGACAAAATCTTCAAGGCGTAACTGGAGAGCTCTTGACATTTTTCTAGATTTGAAGCACAAAAGGAGCAAGGCTCCATTTGCAAAGTCATTGCATCGATGTTCATTTGGAGATACTCCTGTATCATCCTCTCCATCCGTTGACTATGTGACACACTTGATGTCTCTGGTGGCCTTGCAAAGGAGGGTCTAAAAAAATTATGAAAAGATTCCATAAAATTGCTGTTACCAGCACCAGATACGGTCCTACTGGTACGGGTAGACTGTTGAAGATGACGAGGCCGTCCCATGTTTGTCAAGTTACAACTGGGAGAATCACTCCCTTCACCTGCACGGTTGTTTGGTGGAAAAGCCGAGCTAAGATCGAGTAACAGCTTCTGCTGATACTCCTGCATACGTGCGTCCCTTTCTATGGGTGGAATTATGTCACAAAATTTGGACTTGTCCCGGGGATCTAATAGTGTGGCAAGCCAGTAGTCATCATCACTTCTAATTTTGACAATACGAGGGTCATGTTGGAGGTAGTGCAACAAGAAGGCACTCATGTGTCTTGCGCAGCCATGCGGACCAAGTCCACGCTGTGTTTGTGGCATAGAGGTGCTAACCGTTCTTTCTTCCTCTGTCATCTCCCCCCAACCTCTTTCAACTTAAATTTGACCAAGGTCCCCCTCATCAGCTGAGTCTTCCATGTCCATGGACAGTTCGTCCTCCATATCTTCATGTCCTCCTGCACCTTCCTCAACATCTCGCCTGCTACCATGCGCCCTTGTTGATCCCTGTCCCCCATGGTCCCATGCCTGCCGCGTTGGTGATGATGAACGTCTGGACCTTGGTGATGTTGTTGTGTCTTGCGCATATGAATCCTCCTGTAGTTCCTCCCCTTCCTGTTGTCCCACCCCCTGACTCCGAATAGTGTTTAGCGTGTGCTCCAGCATGTAAATGACTGTAATCGTCATGCTGATAATGGCATTGTCAGCGCTAAACATATTCGTCGCCATGTCGAAACTGTGCAGAAGGGTGCATAGGTCCGTGATCTGAGATCACTCCATCAGGGTGATCTGCCCCACCTCTGCATCTCGTTGGCCCAGGCTATACGTCATGACGTATTGCACCAGGGCTCTGCGGTGCTGCCACAGTCGCTGTAACATGTGGAGAGTTGAATTCCAGCGTGTCGCCACATCGCATTTCAGGCGATGAACCGGCAGGCCGAAAGACTTCTGGAGCGATGCAAGTCGCTCAGCTGCGGCGCTTGAACGGCGGAAGTGAGCACTGCAGACAGTTTCCGTGCCCTGGTCAGAAGGCCATCTAGGCCGGGATAGTGTGTTAAAAATTGCTGGACAACAAGGTTCAACACGTGAGCCATACAAGGCACGTGTGTCACCTTGCCCAGGCAAAGGGCCGCACCCAGGTTTGCAGCATTGTCGCACACGGCCTTACCAGGCTGCAGGTTGAGTGGAGACAACCATTTATTAAACTCGGACCGCAGAGCTGACCACAACTCCTCAGCTGTGTGACTCTTATTCCCAAGACATGTCAAGCTAAAGACCGCCTGATGCCGTTGCGCTCTGCTGCCAGCATAGTAATGAGGGGTGCGTGATTCCTTCTGCGCAGTGAGAACGCTGGTGGCCTGACCAGGCAGGCTTGGGGCGGAGGTGGAGGACCCAGATGAGGTGGAGGATGCAGAAGCAGTGGCGGAACTTGGACAGACAGAGGATTGACACACAAGTCGTGGGGACGGCAAGACTTGTGCAGCAGACCCTTCACCATCTATCACCATAGTTACCCAGTGCCTAGTCAGCGACATGTAACGTCCCTGTCCATGCTTACTGGTCCAAGTATCGGTGCTGAAATTCACCCGTTCACACACAGAGTTTCTCAAGGAAGCGGTGATATTGTGTGCGACATGCTGGTGTAGCGCGGGCACACCTTTCTTAGAGAAGTAGTGGCGACTAGGCATCTGGTACTGGGGCACAGCGACAGATATAAGGTCTCTAAAATCCTGTGTGTCCACTAGGCGGAAAGGCAGCATTTCTGTAGCCAACAGCTTACAGAGGGATAGAGTCAACCTCTTCGCTTTGTCATGGGTCGAAGGAAGTGGCCTTTTATTTGACCACATCTGAGGGACAGAGATCTGGCTGCTGTGTGTAGACGGTGTTGAGTAGGGTGTCCCTGGAAAAATGCAGCTTTGGGAGGAAAGTGCAGGCGGAGACATGATGTTGCCTTCATCCAAAGTTGGTGCTATCGATGTCTGAGAGAGCTGTACACACTCACTTGTTTCCCCTTCCAAACAAACTGACGACCTACCAAGCAAACTGCCTGTTGCGGTTACAGTGGTGGAAGTTGTGGGTGGAAAAACAGGTGTGACAGCTGTCCCCACAGTCCTAGAAGATGACGAGCGCGCGGATGCCCTGGAAGGGGCAGGCGGTGGATGGTTGGCTCCACTAGGCCGCATTGCAGCACGGTGAGCTTCCCACCAGGCCATATGATATTTATTCATGTGACGATTCATGGAAGAAGTTGTCAAACTGCTGAGGTTTTGACCTCTACTAAGATAACCATGGCAAATGTTACAGATCACATAATTTGGCCGATCTTTTTTTATGTCAAAAAAGGACCAGGCTAGGCAAGGCTTAGAGGCCATGCGACCTGTTGATCCACCCCGAATAATGCTCAGAGGCAGAGTGGTGGCTGAGGATGCAGTTGTAGACGTGCTACCAGTGCTCCGACTGTGTCCAGGAAGGCGCCAGGTTACTTCGACGTCGGTTGCATCCTCCTCCACCGCCTCTATTGACCTCCTCGAGTGTCTGACTGTGGGTTGACAGTAGGTGGGATCTAGAACTTCATCATCAATTGTTGTGTTTGCACTCCCCTCCCCCTCAGACCGAGTTTCTTCTTGCCCTGACCGAATATTTAAGTTGTCATCCCAATCGGGTATCTGCGTCTCATCTTCATCAGTATGTTCCTCATTGCCTATAACCACAGTTGTTGGAAAGGCAGCATTTTGGTAGCCAACAGTTTGCATTTTATGAAAGTCAACCTCCAAGCCATGTCATGCCCTTCTAAAAGCATGTATAACACAGCGAGGGGACTCCAACCACAGTCTCCCTCGTTGCCACTCACTGGGCCACACACACCCCACTTGACTGGCATCGGTTGAGCCCCCTTTTGAAAAAGAAAAAGATGCTTTGCATGAAGCACTCTCAAAAATACGCGTGCCTTTCCCGTCCCCTGGCTGACCCCGGGGAAGAAAAGTCCTCTGAGAGCCATGACTTGTTCATCTTGGTTCTTTTAGAAACACAGCGAGGGGACTCCAACCACAGTCTCCCTCGTTGCCACTCACTGGGCCACACACACCCCACTTGACTGGCATCGGTTGAGCCCCCTTTTGAAAAAGAAAAAGATGCTTTGCATGAAGCACTCTCAAAAATACGCGTGCCTTTCTCGTCCCCTGGCTGACCCCGGGGAAGAAAAGTCCTCTGAGAGCCATGACTTGTTCATCTTGGTTCTTTTAGAAACACAGCGAGGGGACTCCAACCACAGTCTCCCTCGTTGCCACTCACTGGGCCACACACACCCCACTTGACTGGCATCGGTTGAGCCCCCTTTTGAAAAAGAAAAAGATGCTTTGCATGAAGCACTCTCAAAAATACGCGTGCCTTTCCCGTCCCCTGGCTGACCCCGGGGAAGAAAAGTCCTCTGAGAGCCATGACTTGTTCATCTTGGTTCTTTTAGAAACACAGCGAGGGGACTCCAACCACAGTCTCCCTCGTTGCCACTCACTGGGCCACACACACCCCACTTGACTGGCATCGGTTGAGCCCCCTTTTGAAAAAGAAAAAGATGCTTTGCATGAAGCACTCTCAAAAATACGCGTGCCTTTCCCGTCCCCTGGCTGACCCCGGGGAAGAAAAGTCCTCTGAGAGCCATGACTTGTTCATCTTGGTTCTTTTAGAAACACAGCGAGGGGACTCCAACCACAGTCTCCCTCGTTGCCACTCACTGGGCCACACACACCCCACTTGACTGGCATCGGTTGAGCCCCCTTTTGAAAAAGAAAAAGATGCTTTGCATGAAGCACTCTCAAAAATACGCGTGCCTTTCCCGTCCCCTGGCTGACCCCGGGGAAGAAAAGTCCTCTGAGAGCCATGACTTGTTCATCTTGGTTCTTTTAGAAACACAGCGAGGGGACTCCAACCACAGTCTCCCTCGTTGCCACTCACTGGGCCACACACACCCCACTTGACTGGCATCGGTTGAGCCCCCTTTTGAAAAAGAAAAAGATGCTTTGCATGAAGCACTCTCAAAAATACGCGTGCCTTTCCCGTCCCCTGGCTGACCCCGGGGAAGAAAAGTCCTCTGAGAGCCATGACTTGTTCATCTTGGTTCTTTTAGAAACACAGCGAGGGGACTCCAACCACAGTCTCCCTCGTTGCCACTCACTGGGCCACACACACCCCACTTGACTGGCATCGGTTGAGCCCCCTTTTGAAAAAGAAAAAGATGCTTTGCATGAAGCACTCTCAAAAATACGCGTGCCTTTCCCGTCCCCTGGCTGACCCCGGGGAAGAAAAGTCCTCTGAGAGCCATGACTTGTTCATCTTGGTTCTTTTAGAAACACAGCGAGGGGACTCCAACCACAGTCTCCCTCGTTGCCACTCACTGGGCCACACACACCCCACTTGACTGGCATCGGTTGAGCCCCCTTTTGAAAAAAAAAAAGATGCTTTGCATGAAGCACTCTCAAAAATACGCGTGCCTTTCCCGTCCCCTGGCTGACCCCGGGGAAGAAAAGTCCTCTGAGAGCCATGACTTGTTCATCTTGGTTCTTTTAGAAACACAGCGAGGGGACTCCAACCACAGTCTCCCTCGTTGCCACTCACTGGGCCACACACACCCCACTTGACTGGCATCGGTTGAGCCCCCTTTTGAAAAAGAAAAAGATGCTTTGCATGAAGCACTCTCAAAAATACGCGTGCCTTTCCCGTCCCCTGGCTGACCCCGGGGAAGAAAAGTCCTCTGAGAGCCATGACTTGTTCATCTTGGTTCTTTTAGAAACACAGCGAGGGGACTCCAACCACAGTCTCCCTCGTTGCCACTCACTGGGCCACACACACCCCACTTGACTGGCATCGGTTGAGCCCCCTTTTGAAAAAGAAAAAGATGCTTTGCATGAAGCACTCTCAAAAATACGCGTGCCTTTCCCGTCCCCTGGCTGACCCCGGGGAAGAAAAGTCCTCTGAGAGCCATGACTTGTTCATCTTGGTTCTTTTAGAAACACAGCGAGGGGACTCCAACCACAGTCTCCCTCGTTGCCACTCACTGGGCCACACACACCCCACTTGACTGGCATCGGTTGAGCCCCCTTTTGAAAAAGAAAAAGATGCTTTGCATGAAGCACTCTCAAAAATACGCGTGCCTTTCCCGTCCCCTGGCTGACCCCGGGGAAGAAAAGTCCTCTGAGAGCCATGACTTGTTCATCTTGGTTCTTTTAGAAACACAGCGAGGGGACTCCAACCACAGTCTCCCTCGTTGCCACTCACTGGGCCACACACACCCCACTTGACTGGCATCGGTTGAGCCCCCTTTTGAAAAAGAAAAAGATGCTTTGCATGAAGCACTCTCAAAAATACGCGTGCCTTTCCCGTCCCCTGGCTGACCCCGGGGAAGAAAAGTCCTCTGAGAGCCATGTCCACATTGTCAGTGGACAGACACGTGTGCTTATCTGCCAGCAGACCCACAGCAGCACTGAAGACAGGTTCCGAGAGAACGCTGGCTGCAGGACACGACAAGATCCCCAAGACGTACGTGGCGAGCTCAGGCAATTTATCAAGATTGGAAGCCAAGAATGAGCAGGGCTCAAGTTGCACAATAATGGCATGTTTCCTTGCATATACTCATATATCTGTGTGTCCTCCTCTTTTTCCTTGTCCAGCTCTTTTGTTTTCGCATGAGTATATGTCCTTGTCACTTTCCCATGTGTTGTGAGTTGTTTGTGACCTTTTGGACACCTTTGAGGGTGTTTTCTAGGTGTTTTTCTGTGTTTGTGATTGCCTGCCATTGTTTCCTATGCAGTTCGAGTTCGGTTCGTCGAACGTTCGACGAACCGAACTCGAACGGGAGGTCCGTTCGGCGAACCAACCTCGAGCCGAACCGCGACCGGTTCGCTCATCTCTAGTCCTGAGGTGTAAGGGGAGGGAACACAACAGAACAGAGGAGACAAGCTCAGACAGTAGAACAGTACTGACAGCTGAGGAGAGAGGAGTGTGAAGTACAGCGGAGTCAGGGGTAGGGGCCTCTGGAATACCAAACTAGGTGGCAGATGGCAAGCAGGACCACAGGCAATGGAGATCTGGTCGCGGGAGACCTTAAGTGGACCGGGGAAGGGTTGTAGCCTGTCGGTGCCGTCAGTGGGAATCCGGTTCGGAGGCTGTGCACAGTCTGGGTGCCTGGACCCTAGGACGAGGAAGGTTGCAAGCCCCTTGTTAATTAACCAGCCGGGGACAAGGTTTCGGGCCTTGTTCCACAGTAAGCCCAGAGAGCGAAACGGAAGCCCAACACAAGCTTTAGGGTGTCCATCAGAACCCACAGAGATCCAAAGGGTCAGATTTCGCGGGCCACAGCTCCCAAAAATACAAAGTACCGGGAGTTGACTTCCCCGTTCCAAGTGGAGTTGTCCCTTTGAAGATACAAACACTGAGTGTAGGAGGAAGGCACCCCTGTTTGCTACACCCAGGTGTGGGACCCGAATACACATGCCAGAGGCAACCGGTCACTGGCAATTTGTTTTACCACTGGACTTTGTGTGCAATTCTTTGGAACTGTGAGTACTCTTTTCATCCCCGGTCCAACCCCGCATGTCAGTCTCCACAGCCATCACTCCCGTTCACCTGGGCCCTGGGACTACACCTCCCCTACCCGTAGAGGGGATTCCATCCTGCTGCACTGCTCCATCAGCCCCGGGCATCCCATCACCAGGCAGCGGTGGTGCTACCAACTCTCACCGCAACACACGGGTGGTATCACTGACAAACCAAATCCCCTATAAATACCCCCTTTCCTACAGTTGTGAAGACGGTCGGCTGTATGAGTCCGGGTCGGGCTACCACTCGAGCCACAGTAAGGAACCCGGATCCGAGTAGCCCATGCAGCGGCCCGGCCCGGCCACCGTCCGCAACATATATAAATATATTTATTAAGAACAAAAAGCTGTAATAAAAAAGGAAGACTCCCTTCTAATATAGATTGAAACATATATTTTGTTTACATATTAATTGTATTTTATTATGTAATAATAACAAAAGAACTATACAAATTAGTTGACCACATGACAGCAAAACCGTGAAGAATTTACTGTATTTTCCGGATTGTAAGATGCACTTTTTTGTTTTGGGAGTAAAATGGGGGTGCGTCTTACAAAACGGATATGGCTTACCGGGACGGCGGTAAAGGAGTGGGGTCATAGGAGACAGGGTTACGGGACACTCTCAGGGGTGTCACGGTGAGCGCCATTGATCCGGGGGCTGGCGCGCTACATTGATATACGGGCGGGCTGCGAGGATGTCACAGGACGGGCTGTCTCGGCGGCGGATGCATTGAACCAACTTCTGGGTCCATTGAATCACCCACGGTTGAAGAAATGAACTTCAAGTCCTATCTGCCATGTGCAGCCTCCGCGGCCTTTTTCTTGAAGTCCATCTCGTCAACCGCAGGCAATTCAATAGAGCCTGGAGTGAGCTCAATGCACCAGCCACCGAGATACCCCGTACTGTGATACTGCTTGCCTGCCCATCCACAGATCAAGGGTGCCCACCACGACACCCCCAGCACGTCCTTTGACCCTGCCTCCTATGACCTCGCTCCACCACCATTGCCTTTGTAAGCCATATCCAGGGGATTTAATGGCGCTCGCTGCTACACCCCCGAGCCTGCAGTATCGCCATCCCTACTGAACCGTAGCTCCCTCTCCTCTGAACCCGCAGCATCACCTTCCCTGCCTGCTGTGACCTTCCTGAGCCGCTATACCACCGCCGCTCTCCACTGGTGAACATTAGGATTATAAGACGGACCCTCATTTTAACATTTATAATTATTTTTTCCTATTTTCCTTTTCTAAATTTGGGGTGCATCTCATAATATGGTGCATCTTATAAAACGAACAATACGGTACTCAACAGGAAATGGGACCAGTAACAAAAATGTTACATTTTTCCATGACTGCATCACAAAAAAACTTGCAAATTTGCAATTTACCTTTTAGAGAAAAATTATTTTAATTATCAAAACCAGATTTTCTCTTTTACTTTTTGCTACTCATTGCTTAGGTATTACAAGCAAGAAGCTTGAAGTGTGATGCCACCAGAGGCAGTGCCACGCTGCTGTTCTTATGCTGTGGAGGGAAAGCTTTTACTGCAGCACAAAGAGCAACAATTTGGGACAGTGATCCAAACTTTAATTCAAGGAGAACCTTACTGCAACTGGCAAGTAGGAAATCAGGGTACTGAAAATCTGTATGCTCCTGATGAATATATATATAGGAAAACCCCTTTCATATAACATGCAGAGCAAGAGCTACACAGTGTTATTTTCCTAATTATCTAGCAAACTGTATTGGGTTGGGTGCAAATAACCATAATTTTCAACTGACAATAGATTAGATAGCTCTGTATGCTTTCTTTCTTCCTCCCTTTCTATCTTTCATTCATTCATTCATTCATTTTATTTATTATTTTTTGATTTTTTCTTTCCCTCTTTTTTCTTTCTTTCTTTCTTTCTTTCTTTCTTTCTTCCTTCCTTCCTTGGTTCCTTTCTTTCATTCATTCATTCACTTTCTTTCTTCCTTTCTTTCTTTATTTCTCTTTCTTTCTTTCTTTACTTCTTTCCTTTCCTTTTATCTTTTGTTTTTTTCTTCCTTTCTTGGTTCCTTTCATTTGTTCATTCATTTTTCTTTCTTTCTTTTTTCTTTCTTTCTTTCTTTCTTTCTTTCTTTCTTTCTTTCTTTCTTTTTCTTCATACAGGACCATGCGTACTCTCAATAACATTCACATACAGATACATGATATGGATTAATTTAAATAATTCATGCTGTCGAGTTAAAACAACCTGTATTATATTCTTTGATTTCTGTAACTGTTGTTTCCAATGTTTTTTGTCCAGTATTGCAGTGGGAATAGGTGTTGGTGCCTGCACCTGTGATCCTATGAGCTGCAGCATGTTAACAGGTATCTTGTTTGCCAGCGAGGATGTAGTGAGTTTTGATGGCTGTTTTGATTCAATTATGCTACTAATGTCTTTGGCTATTTGTTGGATTTCATCACATTCTCCACTTTTCTTAGTGTTTGTAGGTCTAAAGAAATCCAGATGTCAGTTGTCATTAAGTCAGACCTAGTTTTATGTTGCTAATTCAGTTGTCATTCACACCATGGCTTGAGAAACTTAACAAACTCTTTACAAAGGCACATTTATGATGGATGCCATCTGGCCTGAAAGAAGGAAACAGATATTGATTTTTAATATTTTCCTCAAACCTGTTTACTGTGGGATAATACAGCAGCTGTGTGACTGCTTGTCTCAAAATGAAAAGGATTATTACCAGTGGCTTTTGATGAGATAAATTACCTAGAATGACTAAAATGGCTAAAGGGTATACTTTGATGTTATGTCGCTTCATTTACTCTTATGACTAAATGATTATTGATTTTATATTTTTAAGCTCTTGAAACGTGAAAATAAGTTGGTGTGGAAGCCTAGATGTGTTCGTTTTATTAATTTATTTCTGCAGGGCATAATTCACTTTGGACCAGGTTGTGAAGGTTTTTGGGTTCATGACCGGCTCCAGATACAGTGGCAAAGAAATGGCTTATTTATATAGTCATTGCAAGCAGTCTCAAAATCAATACAGTCTGGGATTGGATGATTAAACCAAGTCCCTTTGTGAGATTCATTCCTGTAGCTACCTCTGAAATGATCTTGACTGAAGCGGATTCATGTGATCAAGTCTACAAATACTAAGTTTGTTCAAGTTGAAATATTATTTTTTACTCATCTCTCTTTTTTTTTTTATCTTGTATGCTTACTGAATGACATTTCAGCAGCCAGGGAAAAAGGCAGTTGATTGACTACTTCAATGAAATCACTAATCTGCATTCAAAGAGCTGCCTCCAAAGACTACTTAGATTTTCCATGGATAGATTTAACTACTGCTTTGATCAGTTAGTCCCAGTATGCAATGGATTTAGGTCTCTGTACTTCTGTCGGCAGTATGAATCCAAGGTGTACACTAAACCTTTAAATAGTCTTTATAGTTCAAAACAGCTATTTGCCTTTGCGTACAGCAGACACCTACATACGTCTGTGAAGACTGATTTTTTTAACACCATTTAACATGATGCTAGAATAAATGCTTCACTGAACTGTGCTGCTGCATCTGTCAATCAATGAAACTATTTAGTAATTGCTGAAAAGAAAAAAACTAAATTCAAGTGATTTCCTTCTCTGTAATATTCTGTATTAACTATATGTGAATTGAGAAACTTTGGAGTTTTTAATATTTCTGTCTTTAAACTTGCAATATTATTTATTAAAGAATGTATTTTGTGTGTGAAAATGTATCACATGTTTATTTCTTATCATGTTTGTAGCAGTAAACATACATATAGTATATAGTGATCTGAGAAACTTTCATTACATCATTAAATGCCAAAGAAACCTGAATGTTTGTCAATATTACCATCACTATTACATTTATATTTATGTGAGTTTAAGCTTTGTTTAAAGTAAATTTTACCAACAACACAAATCAGATTTCTAGAGGCTTAGAGATGATTTCACGTTCAGTTTTCTCATACATAGATCAGCAACATTAAAACTATCCCTGATGAAGCTACAAAGGTAGCGATACGCCTGGGGTCTGTGGTCTGGGGTCCGTGTCCCGAGTCTGTGGATACCAGGTCTATTTGGATTGGTTATATTTAGGACTGTATGTATTATGGTATTTTACCTTATTTATATTTTGTGTGATATTTTTCCATTCTATATATATCCATGTACGTATATATGTTTAAGCCTCACCCTTTTTTAGTGTATATGAGGACCAAGACCGTTTACCATGTATACAGTACATAATCTATTTATATGTATGTTCATCTGTTAGTGTTCTTAATTGTTTTTAAAATTGTGTGGAATTTTGTTATACCTAAATAAACTTCACAACATTATTCAGTACTTGGCAATGGTGCAATACTTTATACCTTTCTGCTCTTTTCTTACCTTTTTTCAACATTATAACCCCTACAAAATCATTGTCAGTATTACACATTATAAAATCTGCAGGTTTATATTTGTTAATCACTCTCAGGCCCCCTTCACACGCATGTGAAAAAAACGTACCGTTTTTTTCATGTACGTATTAAAGGGGTGGTTTGCTCCCCGTGTGCCGTGTTTGTGGCACATGCGTGTTCTCCGTGTGTTATACGTAATAACACACAGAGAATGGAAAGCCCCGCCTTACCTGTTTCTTCCAGAGCTGTCTGTGGTGCTGAATGACAGTGTCCGGCACATGCCCCGCTGATGCTGCATCCGGCTCCCGTGAAGAAGATGCATTGTTCAAATTCACTGGGGAACGGATGCAGGGGACAGCCGCGGCAGAGACTGTAGGACTCGTGGAGGTGAGTATGTGTTTTTTTTATTTTTAAAATGACACGTGTGTTTCTCCGGCGCGTGTCACGTGGGCCCGCATCCACACTACATCCGTGTGGTACGTGTGCGGGCCGCGTGACACTCGTGCTGCCGGAGAAAAATGAACATGCCTCCGTATGGAGCACACGGGCTCACGTCTGCTCCACACGGAGGCACGGGCCAATGGCTGAACACGTGCGTGCATATAAACCCATTGATTTTAATGGGTTTACATGTGCCCGAGTCTCCGGTACATGCGGGCACGGACCTAGCACGTTCCGGAGACACATGCGTGTGAAGGGGGCCTCAGACCTAACAAATATGAATATAACAATATAGGTTTGTATTATGGACCTCCATTATTACAGTGCATTTGTGTTCTTGTGAACACTTGTGTGAGTTACAATATTTATATCTCGTGCAATAAAAGTGCTAAACTGAGACAAGTCTACGTTCCAGCTACTAAAAAGGTTGCCCACTAATTTTACATTGATGGCCTATCCTTAGGATAGGTCATCACTATTTGATCGGCAGCTGTGGCCCGCTACTGCACATTTGCCTCCCATTGATTTGAATGAGAGGTGGATGTGCAGTACCCGGTCATTATCAGTTGACAGGGCAGCTCAGAAACTGAGCATTTCTGGCTGCGTGTTGCTGCTGGTGGCACCGAGAAGAGCTGATCAGCAGGGGTGTTTAGTGTCCGACCCTGGCCAATCAAACATTGATGACCTATCCTAATGATCAGCCATTAATGTAAAAGTAGTGAACAACCTCTTTAAAAGTCTGGAGTTGCCTACCAACAAGTGGAAAAAAACAGCACACTGTGCATAATATGCACAATTTTCCATTGAAATAAATTGGAAGTTTATTTAAAGAGTATATGAAAATGCTAATTTATGTGGATTTTACAGCAAAATCTATTTCAAAATCTTCATAAAAAGTCTCTGTAAACATATCTTTAACAAGCCCACAAACTATAAAGTGTAGCTACAACTTGTCTGAGTACAGAATTTATGGTATTTTATAGTGATGGGCGAACCCAAACTGTAAAGTTTCGGGGTCTGTACCGAACGCATAGTGTTCGTGCACACGATCCCGAACATGAGCTTTCCTGGGAAGCTCGTGTTACAGTTCTGGACCAGTTCGGGTCCAGGGGCTGTAAAAAAAAGTACATTATTAAACAACATTATGATTATACTTACAGGTCCCATGACGTGTCCTGCAGACTCTGTCTTCCGGCCGCTTCTGCTTCCACGTCCGATCATTGCTGTGCCCCCAGGTAACCACCACTGACTAAAGGACCTTTCATGACATCATAGCCATGTAATCAGTCTGGTTTGAATGTTGTACCGTTATTGGCTTACAGACTGGTCATGTGGCTATGACGGCCTGGAAGGTCCTGTTAACTTTTGGGGGTATTCATTGCACTGCTCGTCACTCGGCAGTCTTCGGCTGTATTCAGCCGTGTTCACGGTGATGTCAGAGTTCACCCAAGTCCATGGCTCATGGACTCGATTGAACTTTCACTGTCACTGTGGGAGTCTCACATCGCATCACCCGACCCGACATGGTGCACACTCTCCCAACAGGAGTGGGTCAGCTGCATGTATTACCATGCAGCTGAGGAGCTCCTGTCCTGAGAGTGTCAGGCCGTGCAGTGTGATGCAGTGCGAGACTCGCACAAATGATATGCAAGTGGAATCATACCCTCAGTTTCAGCCTGTTTCTCTTTCTGTAGAGACACTTGTCTTTACAGAGCGATGAGTTGACAATGCTCTCCTTGCTTCTTGCTCTGCAGAGACACTTGTCTGTACATAGTGATGAAGCAATGCTGACTTTACTCTACCTGCTTCTTGCCCTGTAAAGACACTTGTCTATATAGAGTGATGAAGCAGAGCTGACATTGCTCTACCTGCTTCTTGCTCTTTAGAGACACTTGTCTATACAGAGCGATGAAGCAGAGCTGACATTGCTCTACCTGTGGACTATGTCGGAGTATGGATTTTTTTTATCATAAAGATGGAGTTTCTAATGTTTTTTTGTTTTATTTCTAATAAAAAAAATTCTATGTGTTGTGTTTTTTTTTTACTGTTTACTAGAAATTCATGTGACACCATGAATTTCAGGATTAGTACCAGCTGAGAATACAAAGCTGGTATTAACCCCTTTATTACCCAGCATGCCACCGCCATTAGGGCCTTTGGATGAGCTGGATAAAGCGCTTAGAAATGGCACTAAGAAACAATGCACCATTTCCAGGGGTGGCTGCGGGCTGCGGTTTTTAGCATGGAGGGCCCAGAACGCTTGGGCCTTACCATGCTGAGAATCCCAGCCTCCAGCGGCCTGGCTTAACCTGACTGGTGATCAAAATATGGCGGGAGCCCAAGCATTTTTTTTAATTATTTTTTAAATAATTAAAAAAAAAATTAATAGGCTTCCTGTATTTTAATTGCCAGCCAAGGCAAAGCCAGGCAAGATGGGGGTTGCAGCCTGTAGCCGTTCGCTTTATCTGCGCTAAGAATTAAAAATACTGTGAAGCACTACGTCCTTTTTTAAATTATTTATTTATTTTTACACTACGATATGTGTGAGGAACCCAATCTCAGAAGCTGTCACGCAGACTGGGCGTCTGTGATTGGCTGTTGGAGTAACCTGGAATCTACCCATACATTCTAGATACTATGGATTCAGGTTATTCCAGCATCCAATCACAGATGTCCACGCTTTGACAGCATCTGTGATTGTCTGATATTTTAACAGTAAAATAAAACAACACAGAGAAAAAAATATTTTATTAGAAATAAAACAGAAGACATTTAGGACCCCATCTTTGTTACTAAAAAAAAAACCCCTCTGACGTAGTCCAAAAGCAGGCAAGCTTCTTCAGCTCTGCTACATCTGACTTACAGGACCTTCCATGACATCATAGCCATGTGACCAGTCTGGTGTGAATGTTCTTACCTCGTGGGTTATAGGACCTTCCGTTATGACATAGCTATGTGACCAGTCTGTTACCCAATGTCTGTACAACATTCAAACCAGACTGGTCACATGGCTATGACGTCATGGAAGGTCCTGTAACCCAGGGGCACAGCAATGATCGGACACGGAAACAGAAGCGGCCGGGAGACAGAGTCTGCAGGATGTGTCGCGGGACCTGTAAGTATAATGACAATGTTTATTAATAAATATATTCTTTGTTTTACAGCCCCCCCCCGCCCCATCCCATAACTGTAAAGCCCAAGTTCGGTGTTCGGATGCAAGTTTGCATTATCTCAGAACTCAAACTCAAACTTTACAAAACGTTAGGGTGAGGCTCCCAAACATGACCATTGGGGGGTTTGCCCATCACTAGTATGTTATTAACAAAAATTCCCAGACCACTCCTTAATAGCATGCCTAAGAGCTGTCTTTCTAGCAAATATCAGACCTGACTTTTAGTTTGTGGCATCCTAGTATACAGGAAGGGATCCCACAATCCTCCTCGGCCCCTTACTGCCAAAACTCGAGATCATGTGTGTTATCAGAAAATATTGTGCTTTGAAATAAAACAATACTGCCACACCATTTACTAAGCTGTTACCGCTCTGTTGATGACTGTTTGGTTATCATGATGGCCAGATTTTCAGCATCAGAATGTGAGCAACATCATAGGTGTTTAGGTGCTCAGTAGAAATTGACATTTGATATGTTTATATTTGGGTTGATTTTTGTAGCTCAGTATTGTAAAACACCCTAAATACCACTTATAATACTCAGGAAATTGTAAACTGGAAGTAAGGGGTTAATTTGCACTGCTGATGAAGAATGAAGACAGAGATACATTGATCCTGGATTGTGGTTTAATGTCAATGTGTTTTGGATTATAAAAACACCTTTATCAGGTCAATCACATGTGATTAACAAATAAAGTGACAGTTGCACTCTAAAATGGTAAGATATGTTAACAATGAATATAGGAAAAGGAACATGCATTACTGCTGTGCAAAGAAATATAAAAATTGTGATACTTAGATTATAAAAAATGGCCAGTGTTATGTGAGCCCAACAGCCAACGTTAAGGCCACCTCTTATTCTTGGGTTCCTGCTTACTCTAATGCAGGGGTCTCAAACACGCGGCCCGCGGGCTGCATGCGGCCCCTCAGGGTAGTTCGTGCGGCCCCCAGGCCCGTGCCCCTGTTCACTATCGCAGCAGGTGCAGGGGCCGCAGCCACTGTCTGCACTTTATGTCAGATGAATGTATTGCTGGTGCTGCGCTCTCGCGCCGGCAATACAATCATCTCACATAAATCACTGACAGTGACACTGCACCTGCCGCGATAGTGAACAAGGGCACAGGTCTGGGGGCCGCACGAAGCAGAGATGAGGCAGTCGAGGGAACGCGGGACAGGTGAGAAGAATGGTGTGTGTGTGTGTTGGACGTTAACCCCTTAGCGACCTATGACGTACTGGGTACGTTATGGCTCCCTGGTAAAATCGCAGCCCCGGTGGCTACGATCGCTGCAAATACCTTAGATTTGGGGAGGAGGGGACCTCAGGATGGGTGGTGTCTCCTCCCCAGACCTACGGAGGCTGTGATTGGCTGACGAACGCCGCTCAGCCAATCACAGCCACTAATGTTTCAGCCATTTAAAATCGCTGAAACATTGAAATCCAGCCAAGATCAGTGCAGCCGTAGCCCTGATCATTGGCTGGAGCTGGATGACCTCGCTTGGTTTCACCCGCCCCCAGCTCTGATTGGAGAGACCGGCTTGTGACCGATCTCTCCAATCACTGTGGATCTGGGGCCGCAGACCACTCCCCTCAGCTTCACTCTGGCGTCTGTGGAAGGTGAGGGGAGCTACTGGCCAAATACTACAGGATGGGGACAAAGTGCGCACATTACTATGGGATGGGGATAAGGCTGGGGACATTACTATAGGATTGGGACATTACAAGGATGGGCACAATACTATTGGATGGGGACATTATTACTATAGTATGGGGACATTACTATAGGATAGGGACTAGGATGGGCACATGACTATAGAATGGGGACAAGGCTGGGGACATTACTATAGGATGGGGACAAGGTGGACACAGTACTATAGGATGGGGACATTACTCCAGGATGGGGACAAGGTGGGCACATTACTGTAGGATAGGGACATTACTACAAGGGGACAAGGATGGGAAACATTACTATAGAATAGGGATAATGCTGGGGACAATACTGTAGGATGGGGACAAGGTTGGCACATTACTAAAGGATGGGCACATTACTATAGAATGGGGACAGTACTATAGGATGGGGACAGTGCTACAAGGGGACAAGGATGGGGAACATTACTATTAGATGGGGGACAAGGATGGACACATTACTATAACTTGGGGACAAGGATGAGCACATTACTACAAAATGGCGACAAGGATGCGGAACATTACTTTAGGATGGGGACAAGGATGAGCACATTACTGTGGGATGGGGTACAATACTACAAGGGGACAAGGATGAGCACATTACTGTGGGATGGGGCACAATACTACAAGGGGAAAAGGATGGGCACATTACAACAATATGGGGAACATTACTAAAAGATGTTGGTTAAAATTTCTATATAGTGCTAATTGTAAGACTATTAGTTACAAGAAAGGAATAGAATGTAAAAAAAAAAAATGTTTATAGTTAAACAAAGAATGTGCACGTTTGCTATAATGCACAAGTGAAAATGTTCAAAATCAGTGATCCCAAGGTGTGTAAAAAAAAATAAAATATATTATATATGGTACCAATAAAAATGTCACTTTGTCCTGCAAAGAATGCAGCCCCCCAAATTATTTTTTTTCCTCTGTGCGGCCCATACACCCTGCCGAGTTGGAGACCCCTGCTCTAATGCCTTTCTTTGGGTAAAAAAAAAAACCCTCCAATTTATGGGCAGACAGGAACTTGCTAATAAAGAATTAAAATTGTCTAAGGCTGTTAAGTAGGAGTGCTTAATCAGAAGACATGACCCCATAATCTAAGGAAAAAGACTGATGACACTTCCTAACAAACAAGTGTGAACAAGGTGCATAGTAAAAAATAGGGAAATAAACATGCCTTACTTATATAGAAAAAACATATAAAATTGATATGCTTTGCATATAACATGGCCAGTTTTATGTGAGCCTAACTGTAGCCTGATAATTGAGCACTCCTACTCAGTCTTCAGCAGTTTTAATTATTTTTTAGCAGGTTCCTATCCACCCATAAATTGGAGTGTTTTTTAATCAAAGAGAGGCATTATAGTAGATAGGGACACAACATTAAGAGGTATGCCTTGACGTTGGCTGTTGAGCTCAAATAAAACTGGCCATTTTTATATCAGCCAGTGAGCAAGATTCTTACCATTTAAAGCTGTCTGTACTTGGATAATACCCTATTTGTACTTATTATATTTCCAGTCTCTGTTCCTTAATGCTCAACAAGTAAATCCCAAACATAACAAAAGAAACTAAAATTGGTGATAAATGTTTTTGGCTACAGAAATACAACTGCTCAGTCAGGCCTCACTATAATTGTCCCTCTAGTTTGAGATTGGAATAAAGGTAATTTTATCATCTCTAAAAGGAATCTGTCAACAGAGTTTTACTTTGTAAGCTAATTGTAGCATGCTGCAAGTGTTAAAACATAGAATCCAGGGATGATTGTCTTGTCGAGGTTGAATCTATTGTTTACTAGCTATTAGTGATTGGTAAAATTGCAGATACCTGGGATTGGTGGGTTCAATCAGGTTAAATAAAAGCCAGTTCAGCCCCACAATTGATCCCAGATATCTGGTCGGTTACTTATCTCCATATAAGTCTATGGCTACAAGAATCCAGTGCTTTATAACTGTGATAGAAGAGATAGGGGGATTGTAGCAGGCGCGTTATATTTACTGAGTCTCCCATGTGGCTCTAACGCTACTTCCAGGGCCACTCATTATCATTCATACATTTTCACTGCTTTGCCCACCCACCGGTAGTCCCTGAGTCTCTGATTAGTTGCAGTCAGATGCGGCCCCACCCTGTGTGACAGTGTGTCTAACTGAAAACAATCAGAGGCGCTGAGTGTGCATCTCTAATGCTGTAAAAATAAATAAAATTGGCATAGGGTCCCCCTGTATTAAGATACCCAGCACAGATAAAGCATACGGCTATAGGCAGCAGCCCACAGCCCTGTGTTTATTTTGGCTGTGTATCAAAATAAGAGGAACTGCATGCGTCTTTTTTTTATTACTTAAATAAATAATTTAAAACAACAGCGTGTGGTCCCCCGCAACTTTGATACCCACCCATGATAAAGCCAACAGCTGGGGGCTGGTATTCTCAAGCTGGAGAGAGCCATGCTTATTTGACCCCCAGCCTAAAAATAGTAGCCTGCAGCCATCCAAGATTGTCGCATCCATTAGATGTGGCAATCCCTTAACTTTACCCAGCTCATCCCGATTGCCTGGTGCAGTGGCAATCGGGGTAATAAGGGGTTAATAACATGTCACCACTATGCCCTTGATTAAATATGATACCTCCATTACTAATCTGTGAGGGAAAAGAAATAAACACAAACACCCAAAAAATCCTTTATTTGAAATAAATCCTCCCCCCCAAATTCCCTCATTCACCCTTTGTTAACCCCCAAAATACCCAGGTCCAACATAATCCCCATGAGGTCCCATGATGATTCAAGCTCTGCTACATCTGATGTGACAGCACGTGGCCATAGAACATAACCACCCTCTGTGAGCTTCAGGCAGAGAATGAGCTGCTTCATGAGAGGTAACATCACTCAGGTTATTTGCGGAGGTTTCACGGTTTTACATTCTGCATCTGCCCATCACTACTTGCTAAGTTTGTTTAACCAGCAGGACATAGCAGGTTTTCCTGCTTGTTTAGAATACAAGGTCAAGCCCATAGCTGTTCGTCACGCACCTCCTCTGAGTGAGACCTCTCTGTCAATGTACAATCTCTATTGAGAACCTAGTGTGGGTGGGACAACTCTTATAGCTCAACTAGATTGCTAAATCTAAAAATTCTGATTGACTCAGAATGGCTTCACCCAGTAAATCTAAGTGATACATCATTGGATTCAGGATCTTATATCATGGTGCTCTCAGATGAGGTAGCAAAAATCTGCTGACAGATTCCCTTTTATGGGCAACCTTTCAAAAACCTTATCAGACAAGTAAAGAACTTTTGATGAAACTTGGGAATCTGATATTAACCCTTTTATGACCAAAGACGTACTGGTACGTCATCGGTCATGTTGCGATAATCACCATCGGATGCTATGGTGAGCCGTCAATGTTCCCCGCACATGTCTGCTAATTTGAACAGCAGACATGTGGGGCTAAAAGGTGCAGGTGGATCCGCAATCCACCAGTGCCTGCTTGCCACTTAGATTGCACTGTCAAAATGTTATAGTGCGATTTAAATGGCCGCTGCGGGGATTGCACCATTCCCCGCAGCATCAGCAACCCCATGACGCGATCACGGGAAGATGATGGTTGCCATGGTAGCAATGGGTGATGTGATGACCCTTGTTGCTATCATGATGTACTTTCTCTTGAAGCCGACAGAGCGGCGGCTCTTAAAGGAACAATGCATTTTTGCTGATCAGAGCTGTGCAGCTCTAATCAACAGAAATGCACAAGCGATCAGACTGCTGATCCATAAAGTCCCCTAGAGGGACTAGTAAAAAAAAATAAGATTGTAAAAAAAAACCTTTAAAAAATATGACAAAATAAAAAACCTAAAAATTGAAAACACCCCCATTCGACCCATTGAACATAAAACAGTTAAAAAAATAAAAAATATAAACATATTTGGTATCGCCGTTTTCAGAAATGCCCATTCGATCAAAATATAAAATCAATTAATCTGATCAGTACACGGCATGGCAAGAAAAGAAATTCCAAATGCCAAAATTGTGTTTTTTGGTCGCAGCAAAAATTTTTTAAAATGCAATATCAGGACATTAAAAAATGAAATAAAAACACCAGCTCAAGGCAGAAAAAAATAATCGTCTCTGAGCCCCAGAACTCTACGGGTCGTAGAAAATGGCGCCTATAGCGCAATTCTTTTTTTGGACAAATGTCTCAATTTTTCTAACCACTTAGATAAAAGTAAAAGTACACATGTTTGGTATCTACAAACTGACACCGAGCTGAGGCATCATAGCAACACATTAGTTTTACCATATAATGAACACTGTGAATAAAATACCCCCAAAACGATTGTGCAATTGCACTTTTTTTTGCAATTTCACTGCTTTTGGAATTTTTTTTCTTGTTTTCCAGTACACTATATGGTAAAACTAATAGTCTCTTTCAAAAGTACAACATGTCCCACAAAAAAAGGCCCTCATATGGCAAGATTGACGGCAAAGTAAAAAAGTTATGGCTCTCAGTAAAAGGGAAGCAAAAAACAAAAATGAAAAACGGAAAATCGAGTATCCTGTTAATTGGTCGCCATTCTTGAGTTTCCACCCCACATGTTTTACTACTTTTTCAACCACTAAACATGTGTGGATTGCCTGCCAATCACAGTAATAATGTAGTAATGTTAACTACTGGCTTTGATGGGATTTACTGACCACATTCGTCATCAAGGGTATATAAGAACCCTGGGTCAGTGCACTGCACTCAGAAATAGTGCAGAGAGATATTCTGTTGGAGAAGGGGCAGTGTGTTATAGCATCACAGTACCTGATGGTACAACATTAAACCAATAATCCTTTTCAGGGCTAATCATACAATAACACCACTCCTATCTGCATTTAGTGTAGGGAAAGCTTCTGGAGAAGAGATAGTGTATTAGATTAATGTAAGCAGGGATTCTAGCCTTGCAAACTTTGCTGCTGCCTAAAATAATAATAATAATATTTATTCACTTATAGCGCTATTGATTCCACAGCGCTTTACATACATTAGCAACACTGTCCCCATTGGGGCTCACAATCTAAATTCCCCATCTGTAAGTCTTCGGAGTGTGGGAGGAAACCAGAGTATCTGGAGGAACTCACAAAAACACAGGGAGAACATATAAACTCCTTGCAGATGCTGTCCTTGGTGGGATTTGAACCCAGGATCCCAGTGCTGCAATGCATTATAGCCCTATAAACCTTGCTACTGTTACATGAAAAATGTATTCTATTTTCTAATAATACTGCTCCTAGCTGAATTTAGTGTAGGGCAAGCTGCTGGATAAGTGATAGTGTATTAGAGACATGTAAGCAGGGATTCTAGACCTGCACCACTTATGATTAAAGACTTTGTTTTTATTTTATAGTCCGAAACGCGACACTTTTCTGGCTTGGGCGCATATTATGGAGCTTTTATCCTAATAATGTTTTTAAGATGACCTAATAAAGCCTTGGATTTTATTTTTACGTGCATCAGTGCTGGGTCCATCCCTTCTACTCTTTGCTTCTAATTCTAGCCTTGCAGACCTTACTTCTGCTATGTAAACAATCTATTCTCTAATAATACCACTCTTATCTGCATTTAGTGTAGGGCAAGCTGATTGAGAAGAGATCGTGTGGCGCCCCTGAGGCTTCCGTCGCCACAGGAACATTGCACCCCAGCCAGAGGTGTGATGTCCCATCCTGGGTAAGGAAAGGAGTAAACGCCAGTCCACAGACAAATTTGCACTATACCCATTGTTATGCACACACAGGGACCAGGGACAGTGGCAGCAACCCCCCCAGGCTGTATGCTGGGGGGCCGTAAGACCCATCCCTGCTCCCATAGGGTAGGGCTTAGCAACTGGGAAGGTGGGAGGAGCCAGCCGAGTGTAGAGTAGAAAGAGGAAGGTCAAGAGTAGTCTGTCAGTAGGAGCAGTTGAAGTTAGAGTGAGAAGTGAGAGTTTGGAGTGTGAGGTGAGAGGAGTAAGAAGAGTAGTGCTCTAGTCAGTCAGGAGCAAGAAGGAGACAGTGACGCTTCCTGGGGAAGACCCTGGGACCCAGCTAGGTCCAGGTGACACTACAACCGAGAAATACAGAAGGGATTCCAGGGCCACTGAACCGCTTCCAAGCACAGGACCTGTTCCACAGAAAGATCAGGTCGAGGGATCAAGCTGCAGACAGGGGACGGTCCCTAGAAACTGGAGAAAGAGAAGTCAATTCCAAAAGTGAAAACCGAGGTCCAGGGTGGCTGCAAGCGCCCAGGGCCACAGCCCACTGCAGAACCTCTGGGAAGAGGGTGAAGTTCCAGCTAGGCTAGCCCCTTATCCGGAGGCTGTAGTGCAGGCCAAGCCAGGTTCATCCAGCAAAGGCAAGGCTTAGAAGACAGCTGAAGAGAGGAACACAATAGAAGGGTGCACCGGCTTTTATTCCCAGATCTACCCGGGATCAGCGGAGGTCCCTGACAGGGGGTTCCAGCTGTCCAAAGACACAATGCGCCATAAACCAGGAATTGTGAGTAAACACCTTGAAACTGCACCCTTGGTGTTGCCTCTGTTATTTCATCTGCACTGCATAGACTTCCAACATTGCATAGACTTCCATCACTGCATAGACTGTAATAAGCACCAACTGTTGCCCCGGGGTACCGCTCCACCTGTGGGGAGCAGAACCATCCAAGCTGCCATTCCACCAGCCCCGGAGGCCCCATACAGCAGCGGCGGCTTAATAGCCGCAAACCACAGGTGGTGTCACGAATAATATAAACTTTAAGCACCCCCACTTAAGTCATATTAATTGACTCCCGCCAGGGTCACGGAGTCGGGCCCCGCCACCACTGACGACCCCCGGACTAGTCCGGCCCGACACCGGGTGTCCCATAGCCCTGGGGTGGGCGAGTCAATAGCGTATTAGAGGCCTGTAGGCAGGGATTCTTACAGACCATGCTATTGCAACATAAAATGAAATGTCCTTTTCAGGCCTATTTTCCCTATTAATACTGTTAATATCTGCATTAAGTGTAGGGATAGCTGCTGGAAGAGGGATCGTTTTTTGATTAGAGATATATTGTCAGAATATGTTGCTTTACAGTCCTTCAATAGGTATACTGCTGCTGCAACCTAACTGCATTGGTCAAAACAAGGGTAATGTTATGGGACATGTGCAGGTGTAAGGTGGTGATGGCACACTGGGAAATATTTGCGGCTGGGAATAGAGTACAGCCACTGTCATTACATTGTTCAAAGCCTCAAGGACCACAAGCCTTAACAACAATTTCAGGGCAAGCCGACAGGATATGCAAGTTTATTTCATCCATGTTCTTTCTCCATCTCCACAAGATCCACACGCCCAGCTTCCTCTTTAATTGTGCGCGGAGAGCATTTGTGTAGACACAGAAGCAGAATAGTCACACTAAGTATGGTGTCACAGCTGCTAACCATCTTGTTTAATTCCTCAAAGTTTTGTAATTTGAATGAGAGCCCTCCAGAATTTAATAGTGCGGGCCACTTGCTGGGCCCCCAAAAATTATTATTGAGGGTCGCCTACTGGACCTCCAAAAATCATGAGTGCGGGCCAGCTGTTGACCCTCTAAAAATTATGAGTCAAGACCAACTGCTGGCCCTATAAAAATTGATTGAGGGTAGCCTGCTGGACCTTTAAAAATGTATGATTGAGGGCCGGCTGCTTGCCATCTAAAAGTTATGAGTGAGGGCCGGCTGTTGGCCCTCTAAAAATTTTGAGTGAGGGCCGGCTGATGGCCCTAATAAAAATTGGCCTCATGATAACCCTGTTTATATGGTGTAGCAGGAGGAGGAGGAAATTAAAAAAAAAAATGGGCTGTATACTCAATAATTTTACGGCACAGAGAAATTATGGAGAATGCTGGTACAGTTGGCTAAGTACACCTTCACTTTCTTCATAAACTTTTCCCTTGTCCTTAGACTACCTCACGCATCAGGGTTTGAGTGCTGGGTGAAAGGGTCCCAGAATTAAATGGCGCCAGACCTTTGATAGTGTTCCCTGCCTTTATTGGACCTGGTGTGTGTCTCCCACATCTCTCCTCCTTGGTTGCCCAAGGAACTATGACTTCTGTCACCAGCGTTTTCAGATGGGGAATTTTTGTACAAATTGCTCAACATGCCAGGCCACAAGCATTTGTCAAAGTGTCAGTGGTTAAGTGGACCTTCACAGTAACTGCATCGGTGAGGTTAGAGACATGTTCTGGTGTAAGGCAGAGATGGCATAATAGTAGCGCCTTGGGAACAAGTACTGAAGGCTGGCTGCTGGCCCTTTAAAAATGATGGGTGAGGGCTGGCTACTGGCCCTCAAAAAAGTAAGATTGAAAGCCAACTGCTGGCTCTCTAAAGATTGCGTGAGGCCCAGTTGCTGGCACTGTAAAAATTATGAGTGAGGGCTGATTGCTTTCCCTCTAAAAATTATGTGTGAGGGCCAACTGCTGGCCCACTAAAATTTGAGTGAGGGCCAGCTGCTGGCACTCTAAAAATTATGAGTGAGGGCCAGCTGCTGGCCCTCTAAAAATTATGAGTGAGAGCCAGCTCTTTAAAAAATATGAGTGAAGGCAGGCTGCTGGCCCTCTAAAAATTAAGAGTGAGGGTCCTCTTCTGTCCCTCTAAAAATTATGAGTGAGGGTCATCTGCTGTCCCTCTAAAACTTGAGTGATTGCTGCCTGTTGGCCCTCTAAAAATGATGAGGGAGTGCAGCATGATGGCTCTATGGATATGGTGGAGGAGAAGGAGAACATGAAAAATAAAAAAAACATGAACAGTATACCCATTTCTGGACTTGAAAGGGTTCTTGGGAATACACCAGAAAAAAAGGACAATTTGAATTGGCTTTATGTTCCACTGCTGTCATCCGCTGGGGATGGAAAGTCAGGGCCAATACAGGTCTTTTTCATTTTGAGAACAGTCAGCTTGTCAGCATTTTCAGTTGACAGTCAGATGCACCCATCAGTTATTATGCACTCTGCAGCACTAAAAACCCACAGAATCAACTTAAGCATGGAGGGAACTTTGGATGCACCCCTGTCAGACCCTGATTTTCCTCAACTTCATGTAAAAAAAATAAAGATTAATTCATACATTGGGAGAAAGGCCCAAATGCAGTTCTTGTGTGAATAAATGTACAAAGGACTTGTGGAGTTATTTCCTCCACAATGGGTTGGAGACGTTCCTCCTACATGGTACATGAATTTTTATTGGCAAAGGTCTCCAAGAAGATGAGGAACTGCTGGTGTAAAAATGTCGGATGTCTGAAGGTCCTTGATGTGCCACTTGTACTTTGGGTAGTGGACTCCTGGACTCCTTAGTGTTGGCCAAAAAGTCCCAGCCCTTATAAATGTAGATGTTTACTGAGGGCCTACTTTATGTATGTTCCTGAGTGTATTGGATTTCCTCTATGTAATTTTTGATGGCCCTTGCATATAGTGCATATATTTTCCAAGTCTAGGAGTCCACTCCTTTAAAATGGGGAAAAAAATGTTTTCTGAGGCCATCTTCTACGAGTATTCTGATATCTATTGCAACTCCTCCTTTCAATGTTTCAGGGCATCAGCTTTACCAGTCTAGGAGTTCTACTCCATACAAATGTGAAAAAAAAAATTGAGAAATGTCATGCACATGATTTCTTTTTCCTAAATGACAAACGTTTTTGCAGAATTTTTTCACCATTGAGTGCAAAAAAGCTACCTGTGAACATAGCCTAAAGGGCGAAGGAGTCTTTTTTTTACATTTGCCTTATATGCAAGTCATTATATATTAAAGAATGTTTCCTAACATTTTCACCTGTAAAATCCATGTTATCTGTAGTTTGTAATGTTTTTTTGTCAGCCTGTTAAAGTGGAGAACTACTAACAATACTATTTCCAGAAGCAACCTGGGAGTCAGAGATGCATCCAGGCATCTTCCCCATGCTGCTCCATTCATTTTAGTGCTTTTCTCACCTCCTAAACCTCCTGAAGGTTTCTCATTGATTTCCACTATGCTTATCACTCAAAACGAGCACTCCAGCATTACAAAGTGCTCCACTCGAGTACTGAGCAGCTGAGCATTTTAGTGCTCAAACATTTCTAATTATAAACAATTTAGTGTGAATTACAACAGCTTTACATGTCTATCGTATATTTTGTTTTGCAAATCTCAGTTACAATTTAGGAGGTATTAGGGATTTGAATGACCTTTACTAAACATGTTGGTACAATGAACAGCCCACTAAAACAGAGGTAACCTTAGTGAATTTATTTTTATTTCAAAGGTGAGTAGAAATTTAATGCAATGACAGAAAAGAAATACATATGTTTATCCTAATTCAGACACAGAACATTGCAAGAAGCAGCTTATTGCAGTTTGGAAATATGAAAATGAGGAGGATTTGTGTATAACAGCTGGATGTGTGATGCCTGGCTTACTGCAGCTCAACATTTTGGGAGGCGATGGTATTCTTTATCATGTTGGATAAGACATGTCATGACAAGAAAGGACATTTCTAGCTGCATTCAAGAGAATTAATGATGAGTGAGTGTGCTTGCCACTGCTCAGTATTTTATCAAGCATCGGGGTGCTCAGGTACACTCAGTCCTTGGCTGAGGACGCAGGTGCTCAGATGTGTCATTTGTGAACGATCCCACAAAAAGAGTTGGCTTCCTTCAGTGAAATATGGGAGCAGGCAGCCTAGTGAGAGCCGCTTGCTGTCTCTTACTGGCTCTTACTGGTGGTAAAATAAACTTGTCCAGGTTCTGTGTGTAAAAAAAAACTAAGACTCGCATCCTCTCCTGAAAATGCTCATTTTTTGGCTGGCTGTATATGGGCAATGAACTGGACAGCCCATCACTAATTGTCTTAAATTATACTTGTTGCTCAAGTCAAAACTATCAGAGCATCCAACCTGTTTGATTTGAGTAAGGCTGGAGTCACATTAGTGTATGGCATCTGATATGCTAATGCTAAGGATGCGATATGCTAATGACCCTCGGATCAGGCTTTGCTGTGAGCACGATCGGGTCACAGCTGCGAAGCTGAGGGCGGGCGCTGCAGAGGAGAGGTCGGTATTAATCTCCCTATCTCCTCCGTTGTCAGCCTGTGCATATATCGCACTGCACTGGGATAACATTTGAGTGCAGTCCGATGTTTCTCTCGCACCCATACACTTGTATGGATGCAAGTGATACGGCTCTCACAGACAATCGCAGCATGCTGTGATTTTTTTCCTCAATCCGATTAGGGCTGAGGAAAAACTCGGAGATCTGAGTTGCAGCATTGTCATTGTCAGATTTTCTCACATTGCATTCATGCGAGTCATACGCAAGTGTGAGTCCAGCCTAACAAGCACCCAAGCACTTTAGTGCTTGCTCATTATTAAAGAGAATATTAGGCTAAACCTATAATTATAATGTAAAAAGTTGCACAAGTCATTGCAGTAGGGAAAGAGCTTTGTACTTTTTGTCAAATTTTTTGCTCAAATGATATTTTTAGTTATGGTAAGATAAATGAATAGGAATTATATATTCAAAAAACTTTACATAAATCATTAGAACAATTGAATAAAAGAAACTATGTATAAAAAGAAACATTGTATCAGAATTCTGCTTCTATCTGGCCTTATGAGACATTTGTTTGCCTTCCTCCTGCCTCTTGAAATCATCACTCACTCTGAAAACACTGCTCAACTTTATCTTGCTCAACACAAGATGGACTGCCATCATAGTGAGGTCCCCCACCTCTTCAAATCTATGGACAGAAGAGTTGGGGGGATATGAGGAGTCATTGTTGGAGGTAGCATTATCCTGCTGTGACTTAAATAAGTGATTTGCTATTTGTTTCACCCTCTGATTCCTCTCCATTAATAAGGTTGGAGGGGGTAAAGGAGGCCACTTGTGGGCTATGTTTGGCAGCTATACAGCAAACTGTCGGTTCCAATGGGGGTGGTGCTACTGCTGCTGCTGGTGCCTCCTATATTCTTGGCCATGGCATATATTTTTTCTCTTACACTTCCCAACACTTTGAACTAGGTATTTTTTCTTTCACCATACATTTTGTATAACACAATGATTAAATTTTGACAATTCTTTCAACCCCAACTAATAAAACCTTGCCAAAAAGAAATGCTTGGTAGTTAGGTACATGCATAGAAAGCAAAGTGTGGCAGCAGGCCTCAGTATAGTAGTGGTGCATAAGTTTGTCAAGTTGAACTAGTAAATGGGTACAAAAACAGACAGGTAAGGTTATACAACAATGTCTACATTTTTCTTCTTATTTTTTCTTAATCAAAATTCAACCCACTTCCCAAAAATGACAAAATATAACATTAGGTATAAAACTAAAAAGCAAGCACTTGCAGCATGGCACTGTATTGATGTAGTGTGTACAGATGTAAACATAACCAAATAACTTAATGTTTGCAACACTCATACTCAAAAACAATAAATAATTTCTACCTCCACAAAAGTTGACGGCACAATCATTGCAAGTTTCAGCTTTTTTTCTGTAAAAAAGTTTGTGCAGCTTTATTTCTGCTTTTTAGTGCATTACGAATGAAGAATAAAAATGAGCAAGGCTTGTGCACGCTGCATTTTATGCCACATTTTTTATGTGTTTTGTGGTATAGTTTGTTGCTGAAAACTGCACATCTTTCTTTTCCTAGCACAGTCAATGAGAATTCAGAAATGCTGTGCGCACATTGCTTCTTTTTTCCTTGCAGTTTTGGGTGCAGAAAAAAGAAGCAGCATGTCAATTCTTTGTGCGACCAGCGTTTTAGTGATAAGCAGGATTGGTGAGTTAAAAAAAACAAAAACGGTTAATCCCAGGTAATTGGGCGGATGTCGTTCCTCATATAAATCTATGGGGACCAGAATTTGGTGCTCAAAACTGGTGGTTGAAGGAATATGGGGGATAGGAGTAAGCGTGATACTTACCGAGCCTCTAGCCCAGCTGGAACTGCTCGGGCCACTGATCATTCTTCTTCCAGGGCCACTCATGCATATTTATTGCATTCTCGCATCTCTGATTGGCTGCAGTCAGACCAGACAGCATCTGTGATTGGTTGGAATCACGGACCCTGTCTGTGGGTCTATCGTGGTATAAAAATAAATAAATAAATAAAAAAATTGGTTTAGGGTCCCCCCATATTAAGATACCCATCACAAATAATGGCCATGGCAACTGGCTGCAGCCCCCCAGCCATGCGCTTATCTTGATCTTATATCAAAATAAGAGGAATCACATGCATTTTTTTGTAATTATTTAAATAAATAATTAAGAAAAACAACGTGCGGTCATCCCCAATTTTGATGCCAAAACATGGTAAAGCCCTGTGCTTTTTGCCCCCCCCCAGCCTAGGATTGTTGTATCCATTAAATGAGACAGCCCCGGCACTTTACCCAGCTCTTACCAATTACCCTGGTGATGTGGCATTTGGAGTTAAGGGGTTAATGTCAGCCCACAGTTGCCACTAAGCCCTAGATTAGTAACAGGAGGCATCTATGAGACCCCCATCACTAACCTGTAAGTGAAAGTAAATAAACACAAACACTGAAAAATCCTGAAATAAAAGACAAAAAAGCACCCTTGTTCACCACTTTATGAACCCCCAAAATACCACTGAAGGTCTTACGTAATCCACATGTCCCACTACTGTCCCAGCTCTGCTACATCTGAGAAGGCACAGCGTGCAGCCATAGAACATGATTGAATGCTGTGAACTTCAAGCAGAGAATGCATGAGCTACATGATCAGCACTGACATTGCACAGACTATTTCCGATCACAGCTGGAGGTTCCCACGGTCCTCCACCATATGACTGCAAATCACTTGATTGACGTAACTGTTGATCGCGTGGCTCATTCAGTTGCTGCCTGAAAATCACAATGGGTTGTTATCTTCTATGGCCGCTCAGTGTGACTTCTCAGATGTAGCAAAGCTGGGATTGTCGTAGGACCTCGTGTGGATTATGACCTTCAGGATTGTCGTGGGACCTTCAGGGGCTGTGTATCATAATATGGAGGGCCGTACACCAATTTATATATTTATTTATTTATTGTTATACTCCAATAGACCTGCAGACAGGGTCTGTGATTCCAACCAATTATGGATGCTGTCTGGGGACAGGGTCTGCCTGCTGCCACTCAGAGATTCCAGAAAGCAATAAATATGCATAAGGCTAATGAGCGGAAAAAGAGTGAGTGGTGGCGGGAGCAGTTCCAGCTGGGCTGGAGGCTCGTTAAGTATCGTGCTTGCTCCTATCCCCCTATACCTTAAACTACCATTTATAAGCGCTGGATTTATGTATATGGGGACCAGATTCCAGACAGAGACCTTGAATCAATTTCGAGCTGGAACCAGTTTTTTTTTCAAAGCTAGTTAAACCCGCTAATCCTGGGTATCTGTGAGTCCGCCATCACTATTTGCTAAAAAAAAAACGCATGGCACAAAAATGCACAAAAAAACCCACATGAAAATGTACAAAAAAACACGTGAAAACGATCAAAAAAGTATGGATTTTTTTGGATGCGTTTTCTGGGACAAGGTGCGTTTGTTTGACAGAGGGTGACTTTTTCGGTGAAGCCACAAAACTGCGGCATTCGCACATAGCCTAATTGTGATTCAAATGCAGGCTGAGAAATTCCAGCTACAAAATACAGATGAACAATCACACTGAGGCCTCCGACACACATCCGTTAAAATCACGCACGTGTAATATGGGCCGTTTTTCACGTCCGTGATCCATTTTTATGTCCGTTTTCATGGTACGTATGGCATCCGTATGAACAGCGTATGCTAGCCGTGTGTGCATGTGGAATGTCCATGTGTGTGTGAGATACATAACTGACATGTGAGTGTGTTTTGTCCGTGTGAAAGGGTACGTGTGTGATGTAAAATGTTGTTGATGCTTACTTGCTGACAGCAGACAGTGTCACACGTAGAGAATGAACTCAGGTGACCTTCATCTGACTTCATTGTCATACTGCGGCTCTGTCTGTGTGTCGCATACTGATTAGCGGTCACCCGTTAAGGAATCACCGGTGACCGCTAATCCCCAGAGTAACTGAAGTGAGCAGCGCAATTTTTGCTGCTGTCACTCAAGTTACCCACGGCCTTCTGGAGTCACCCACCCGAGACCACAACTCACCTGTGACTTCATCACTGTCACCCGGGCGACTTACTGTCACAGTTGGAGGATTCAGCGGTGGCCGCGAGTTACCTGAGTGACGTCATCGCTGATCGCGATACTTACATCAGTTGCTGCATGGTGCTGCCAGGAGCGGCGGTGTTCTTCTGCAGCTCCTGTCACCTTCATGTAGCAGAGCTGGAAGCGACGTGGGACCTCCGTGGCTTACGCCGGACATGGATGGGTTTTTGGGGGTTAATAAAGTGGTGAACAAGGGTATTTGTTAGTGTTTATTATTGCAAATAAAGGATTTTTCGTTGTGTGTGTTTATTAACTTTAAATTACCTGTTAATCATTGGAGGAGTCTCATAGACGCCTGCAATGATTAATCTAGGACTTATTGGCAGCTATGGGCTGCTGCCATTAACTCCTTATTACCTGGATTGCCAACACACCAGGGCAATTCGGGAAGAGCCGGGTAGAGTCCCAGAACTGTCGCATCTAATGGATGCGGCATTTCTGGGCGGCTGCTGGCTGATATTGTTAGGCTGGGGCGCTCCCCATCACGTGGAGCTCCCCATCCTGAGAATACCAGCCTTCAGCCGTGTGACTATACCCTGGCTGGTATCAAAATGGGGGGGACCGCACGTCGTTTTTTTTAAATTAATTATTTATTTTTTTACTACACATTATAGACCTGCCCACTGGCGGCTGTGATTGGTTGCAGTGAGACAGCTGTCACTCAGCGTGTGGGCGTGTCTAACTGCAACTAATCATAGGCGCCGGTGGGCATGGAAAACAGGGAATACTAGATTGATTAATGAGCGGCCGGCTTTTTCAAAATAGTAAAAGCCGCCGGAGCAGTGTGAATGCCGTGCAGCGCCACGCCGGTGAGCGGGGATCGGTAAGTATAAGAGAGGGGAGAGACTGTGTGACAGACAGAGAGAGGGACAGACAAGACAGAGAGAGAGACAGACAGACAGAGACTGACCGACGGACTGAGGAAGATTGACCGACATACACAGGAAAAGAAAGAATGACCGACATCGCTAGGAAAAAGCACAAAACATACACGGAGCACATGGAGATGCGTCCGTGTCACGTACTTGTGCGCACCAAACCATTGACTTTCATGGTGTCCGTGTGTGGGTGTTCCGTGCAGGAAACGGACATGCTGCCATGAAAAACGGAAACACATACGGATCACGGACATGGACACACGGATATGATGAAAAACGCAAGTTTGACCACAAGCATAGATTAACATTGGTGCACGTTTGTCCGTGTCTAAAACACGCACGTTTTTAACGGATGTGTGTCGGAGGCCTGAGTCTGATACTGCTGATGGCACCTACACTATCTCTTTCAGCCCCTAGTTAATTGAATCTGTAATATTTCATGGGACTATTCATATTCTTCACTGCTGCAGTTGTACAAAACATTACTGACTGTAATATTTGACCAATGTATTCAGGCCTTCTCTTATCTCTACTGCTGTTCTGTGAACTCTGACATCTTCTCACAATGCTAAAGCAGCCAAAAATGTTGCTGCTCCTTGATGTGGCTAAGCAGCTTATGAAACTACAGACATTACTTTGGACAGGACAACCCCTTTAAAGAAGCTATAAGCCAGGCCTGGAACATTAATGTGAAACATAATGTCTTTTGTTTAGTTCTAATTTATTCCAGTGTAATAGTAGTCCAAAAAATAAGCTACAGCAAAATGTGTTGTGATTCATGGAACTTTCTGTCTGGCAAAAGGTTAACAAAAAAACACCATAATATCTCTCGTCTCACCTGTCCCAGTACTTCTGCTACCTCCTGGGCCCGCTGCCCACCGTTGGGACCTCTTAAAGTCCACTCCTAAATCTTCCGGGAGCTCCTTTAATGAACTTTGAGCTTTATTTCCTTGCATACATTTTCTATTGGATGCAGGTCAGGTGATTGGCTGGGCCGTTCTAGCTGCTTTATTTTCTTTACCTAAAACCAATTGAGAGTTATCTTGGCTCTGTGTTTGGGAATGGATCATTCATTGACTTGCTCAAATGTCTCCTCTTGTTCATCCTCATCATCTAGGTAGATGGCAGCAGGTTTTTATCAAGAATGTCTCAGTACATTTGTCCATTCATCCTTCCTTCAATTATATGAAGTTTACCAGTGTGGAATCCTGTGAAAACTAGCCCCATACTATGATTTTCCCACCTCCATACTTTGCTACTGGCATGGTGTACATTATGGCATCTAAATAGTTCAATTTTCATCTCATCTGACCATACTGTATTCTCCCAGTAGTTTACTGGCTTCTCATAATGTTGTTGAGCAAACCTTCAACATGCTTGAACAATCTTCTTGTTCTGCAATTAAGTCTTATGTAGTGAGCATGCATACAGGCCATGAAAGATGAGTGCATTACTTATTATTTTCGTTTAAACAATTGTACTTGCTGAATCTAGATCTTTCTGTAACTCTGCACAGGTGGGTCTTGGCTCTAAGTGCTCAATGGAACCTTCAGTAGTTTAGAAATTCTTGAGTAACCAATATCATCAGTATGTTTTGAAACAAGGTTGCAAAGATCTTGAGACCGCTCACTGGTTTTGCACGTCATCAGATGTTTATTGTGTGGCACCTTGGTAATGAAACACCTATTTTTAGGCAATTAGTTGATATTATTTTTCAAAAAGTGGCAAGATTGCTTTTTAATTACTGATAGATTTCAGTTGGTGTTATGACTATACATGGCTTTGTGCACATCTCTTTCTCCATGTGTTCAATCCTTTTCTCTGCCATAATTTCTCATTATTACACATAACATAATTTATGGAAACCTGTGGTTTGATATCTTTGACTGTTTGAATTGTATGAATTGTTGCCTACATTTGGTGAGAATTTCATGTCAATAGCACCGTAGTATATATATTTACTTAGAAAATTGGTTATGTGTTCAGTACTTATTTCACTTGTTGTATATGCAGAAATAAGGAGCTCCAAGAACAGGTGGACAGCAGGTAGCGGAAGAAGTGGGGCTGCTGATTTTTTTTACATGTTGTATTTATTATCTTCTGAGGTCTGATGAAACTAATTATAATAATTTTAGATCTGATCATTTCTAATTGCAAACCTTTACCTGGCTTGTATAGTGGAAATGTCATGGGGTGTGAGTGGATAAAAGGGGACTGGGGCTCCTAGACTGGCTCTCAGTCTAGGGGACCCAAGCTGTTCCTACTCACAAAGATACGTCTAATGGTGACAATTTCTGGGCCCCCTTCCTTAAGCCTGCTTTACACCTTTCAATTCTGCATATGATATCGTATGCGATGTGACATGCCCCCATCATATGTGCGACATGTTCAATTTGTTGACTGTATCGCACAAACGATTAATTGTTGTCACACGTACTTACCCTTCCATACGACCTCGATGTGGGCGGGGAACATCCACTTCCTGGAGTGGGAGGGACGTTCGGCATCACAGCGACGTCACGTGGCAGCCGGCCAATAGAAGCGGAGGGGCGGAGATGAGCGGGACGTAAATATCCCGCCCACCTCCTTCCTTCCACATTGCCGCGGGACGCAGGTAAGATATGTTCATCGTTTATGGGGTGTCACACACTGCGACTTGTGGTACCTCAGGAACATTGAACAACCCAACGTGCAATTTTATAGAAATTAACGATGTGTATGTGATGAACGGTTTTACGTTCAATCACAATCGCACGTAGCTGTCACACGCTACAACAACACTAACGATGCCGGATGTGCGTCACTTACGACGTGACTTCGCCAACACATAGTTAGATTTGTTGTAGAGTGTAAAGCCCGCTTTACCCTGCTTCTGGCCAGCCCTGATCTAATACCCCCTTTGCCCCACTACAGGGAAGGACTAGGACAGGAGTGGTAGAACCCACAGATATGGACAAACTGGGAAAACCAAAGGGAGGAAAATAAAGAGCAGGGACAGGGAAAATAATCAGATGACAGGAGGAATTCCACAGACACCAAATAACACGCAATAAATCACCAGTTACTGGAACACAACAGCACACCGTCAGATTTAGTGAAAGCTATAGTTGGTATGGTAAGACAGAATCCTCCATCTTAAAAAGGTGGGGAGTAACTGTGATAGGTCTCTCGCAACATGTGATAAAAAAAAAAATTACTTCTGCTAGCTCAATCTCTTAATAGCACACAGTTGATTGATGCCTGAGCAGCTAAGAAGCACCAGAGAAAGGATCATATAGAGTGACTGAGTCTGTAGTCTGAACAGCATCTGATGCCACTATGACACTTGGTGAGTTCAGAGTCAAATATTGTGTGACATTTATGTCCCCCATATCTATTAGATGACTGTCGACGAAACAATAATTCTGCTGACAGTTATCTTGACTGTCACTCCCTTACACAGGAGTGCTTGCTCTACCAAGCGCTCCTGTGTTCTCTATGAAAGACCCACTGCCAGTAAATCTCTAGTAGTGTCTTATCTTAGGGTGACCAAAAAGAAATCAGGCATGCTAAATCCATAACCATGTTTTGTCAGGGCTGTCCAATGTTAGTATAATATGTTACTCTATTTAAGAAGTTACATTTAAATATTTTTTGCAGATGCAAACTGGAGAAAAGAATATTCATGAAGTTACAGGTTATGACAAGTTGCCTTGAATGGCACAAATTCTCAGCGGATACTAGGTTCACCCCTGTTTTATTGTTGGAGTGATGACATTCCTTGACTCTTTACTCTTACATTCAATACATGAGTGTGGGTGCAGGAATATATAATAGAGTTGAGCAAAAAGATTTGCAGGATCCAGTTCTTGTGGACATTACATTAATCTATGGCCAACAGCTAGAGCTGTGATAATTTCTTCCTACCTGATGGCAGCACAGGTCCTACCAGTTAGAAGAGGGGACAGGGGTGTCATCATTAAAGTGTGATGTTTGCATCAGGTTGCTTAGGGCCTTGCAATCAGGAGACATGTTGAGGAGATTCTCAGGGTTCTTCTCCAACAATCAGCTCATATAGTCTCCTGATGAAGCTGTCACAGCTATACGCGTGGGGTCAGGTGATTGCTTCTACAATGCCCTATGTGTGGTCACTTCAGTATGAGCTTCTATATGCATACCTTTATACTGTCATTCGCATGACCATTTGTTTGCATGGATCTTGTGTGGCCTGTTGGATATCATTAATATATATACTCTATGCGGTTCTCTTTTGCTCATGTACTTTATTGTGTGTATCATCTCTTTTATTCTGTATTGCGTATTCTGTATGCCTGTATGCTCTTTTATATATATATATATATACACTTTTTTGTAAAGTATTTCATTCCACATGTGTTAATTCATAGTTTTGATGCCTGCAATGTGAATCTACAATTTTCAGAGTCATGAAAATAAAGAAAACTCTTTGAATGAATAGCTGTTTCTAAACTTTTGGTCTGTACTGTATATATATATATATATATATATATATATATATATATATATATATATATTTGTGCATATAACATATCACATATATTTTATATATTGTACATTATCCAAGGTTGACTTATATTTACCCTATTTGGGTTGGGCAGTGGATTTTTGTGTTTTTGTGGTTTTAGGGTGTTTATATGAATGTGGCACCCTGTGCCTGAGTTGTCACAAATAAACGCTGCAGGAATATTTCAAACTGTATAACATGTATTGCCAGCTTTAATGTGATTTGATTTTCTCTGCTGTTCACTACTACACTTCCCTACTGGGCCTGTTCACCTGAGCTGATAACAAGGCTTGCGTGCTTGCCATAGAAGAAGAGGGTAGGAGCTGAAGTGTGAGGTAAATTTAGACAGTGGCAGTTTAAGGTGGTGTCAGCATGTGAAAGGAGTGTAATATGGAGACAGTCCTGTCCTAAGGTAACTATTGAAACCTCTAGAGGGGCCAGCTATAAATTGGCAGCGTATCAGTCCCTAGGCCACCTGGACTTTCAAGGTCAGTGGCAAACTGAGACTGCTAGTATCTCTTTCATAAGGAGCAGTGAAATTGCCCAGGAGCTCCATGACGTGATTGAGTCTGAAAACGTCTAGAAGAACTTGTGTTTTTCCTCATGATTCAAGTCACCTGCTCGTTATAAGGGATCAAACATCTAGAGTCTTGTCTTGAAAATCCCAGGATTTCAAGACATCTTTTCGCAGGTAGGGAAGTAGCAGCAGAAGGAATACACTACCACCACACAGCAGAGAAACCAAACTCTCATTAAGGCAGGTCAGACCACCATTATAGTGAATGCTGTAAGTAATATTATGGACTGTTCGGCAGAGCTTCAGTAAAAGGTAAAAGCTCCCTGTCCTATCTATGGCTGATTTCCCTACCTCAATATCCCTGAGATCCAGCCCTAGTTGGAAGGAGTAAAGGGACAACCCCCTGGTACTGCGCATCACCTCCTAACTCCTGGGGCTCTTCAGCAGTGCCCGGCCATACCAAATCTGAACATCCCAACTGGCATGACAAACTGTTTATTCAGTTATTTATTTATTTTTAATTTTCTCTCCCCTTTTAATATTATTTTTAACCCCATCACAAAAGCCTGTCGTACGCGCCCGGTATGGCCCCTTGGACTCACCACCAGACATCAGAGGTCTACCGGGGGTGGCACACGTACATCAATAAAGTTTGTTAGCAGTTTATTATGAATGAGTTGAGTGCTCCTTTTTGCAGAACGTTTTTTTTCTTCTTCTTTTGTGTTACTTCTTCAGACATTGACTACAAAAGTAGACACTGGACCATGATCCTGCAAATCTTTTTGATAAATAGCTATCAATATTTAATTTAATGTTTTTCATAATTTTTACACTTGTTAAATTATTTCTGCAATATGTGTTAAACATAATAAAGTGTCCATGTTGTGGTTATAAAGCAGATTACCTGTAAATTTTCACATGAGGATAATTAACAGGCATAGATGTAATACAACCTTTAGCAAAAATTAAACATAGAATTAAAGGGGTTATCCGGCTTCTTTGACTTTTTTTTTTTATCTCCCTATTGGGCTACATTGGGGCAGGTAAGTAGATAGAGACCACTTACCTGCCCTGCTGTCAGCCCCTCTCCCCCGGCTCAGAGCGGTCATGTGACCGCTCCTGCCGCGATTTTGCTGCTTCCGGTCTTTGCACGTCTACATGGGCAGGGCCATGTTGACATGCAAATGTGGAGCAGCATGTCACCTCCCTGCTGGGTGTCTACAGTGCGAGGAGTCACCGCCCCCTTCCCTGCACCCTCCCACACATTCCCCCGCACCTCCAGTAACCTCCCCCTGCACTGCTGTGGGGGTCCGTGACCTGGGGGCGGGGCCTGGCGGCAGCTGCCGTGGTGTCAGCTCCAGCACCGGGCCCCCTGACCAGGATCGCACATTCAAATGTACCGGCATCACAGATCACCGATGCCGGTACATTTGAAAGTGCTGATGAGAAGCAGCGCAGCGCTGCTTCTCATCACTGTCCCTCCGGCTGTCTGTGCAATCTGCAGCACAGCGGTGACATCACTACTGTGCTGAACAGAGCACAGACAGCGCACGAACGTGCAGGAGCGGCGGGGACCGAGGACAGGTGAGTATGTACTCCACATGTGTTCCCTATGGGGATGGGGATGGGGGGGCTGGCAGAGCCATATGTGTGCGTGTGCAGAGCCATGTGTGTGCGTTTACGGTGCAGAGCCATGTGTGTGCGTGTACGGTGCAGAGCCATGTGTGTGCGTGTACGGTGCAGAGCCATGTGTGTGCGTTTACGGTGCAGAGCCATGTGTGTGCGTGTACGGTGCAGAGCCATGTGTGTGCGTGTGCGGTGCAGAGTCATGTGTGTGCGTGTACGGTGCAGAGCCATGTGTGTGCGTTTACGGTGCAGAGCCATGTGTGTGCGTGTACGGTGCAGAGCCATGTGTGTGCGTGTACGGTGCAGAGCCATGTGTGTGCGTGTACGGTGCAGAGCCATGTGTGTGCGTGTATGGTGCAGAGCCATATGTGTGCGTGTGAGGTACAGAGCCATATGTGTGCGTGTGCAGAGCCATGTGTGTGCGTGTATGGTGCAGAGCCATGTGTGTGCGTGTACGGTGCAGAGCCATGTGTGTGCGTTTACGGTGCAGAGCCATGTGTGTGCGTGTACGGTGCAGAGCCATGTGTGTGCGTGTGCGGTGCAGAGTCATGTGTGTGCGTGTACGGTGCAGAGCCATGTGTGTGCGTTTACGGTGCAGAGCCATGTGTGTGCGTGTACGGTGCAGAGCCATGTGTGTGCGTGTACGGTGCAGAGCCATGTGTGTGCGTGTACGGTGCAGAGCCATGTGTGTGCGTGTATGGTGCAGAGCCATATGTGTGCGTGTGAGGTACAGAGCCATATGTGTGCGTGTGCAGAGCCATGTGTGTGCGTGTACGGTGCAGAGCCATGTGTGTGCGTGTGCGGTACAGAGCCATATGTGTGCGTGTGCAGAGCCATGTGTGTGCGTGTGCGGTACAGAGCCATATGTGTGCGTGTGCAGAGCCATGTGTGTGCGTGTACGGTGCAGAGCCATGTGTGTGCGTGTATGGTGCAGAGCCATGTGTGTACGGTGCAGAGCCATGTGTGTGCGTGTGCAGAGCCATGTGTGTGCGTGTACGGTGCAGAGCCATATGTGTGCGGTACAGAGCCATATGTGTGCGTGTGCAGAGCCATGTGTGTGCGTTTACGGTGCAGAGCCATGTGTGTGCGTTTACGGTGCAGAGCCATGTGTGTGCATTTACGGTGCAAAGCCATGTGTGTGCGTGTACGGTGCAGAGCCATGTGTGTGCGTGTACGGTGCAGAGCCATGTGTGTACGGTGCAGAGCCATGTGTGTGCGTGTGCAGAGCCATGTGTGTGCGTGTACGGTGCAGAGCCATATGTGTGCGTGTGTGGTACAGAGCCATATGTGTGCGGTACAGAGCCATATGTGTGCGTGTGCAGAGCCATGTGTGTGCGTTTACGGTGCAGAGCCATGTGTGTGCGTTTACGGTGCAGAGCCATGTGTGTGCGTTTACGGTGCAGAGCCATGTGTGTGCGTGTACGGTGCAGAGCCATGTGTGTGCGTGTGCGGTACAGAGCCATATGTGTGCGTGTGCATAGCCATGTGTGTGCGTGTACGGTGCAGAGCCATGTGTGTGCGTGTACAGTGCAGAGCCATGTGTGTACGGTGCAGAGCCATGTGTGTGCGTGTGCAGAGCCATGTGTGTGCGTGTACGGTGCAGAGCCATATGTGTGCGTGTGCGGTACAGAGCCATATGTGTGCGGTACAGAGCCATATGTGTGCGTGTGCAGAGCCATGTGTGTGCGTTTACGGTGCAGAGCCATGTGTGTGCGTTTACGGTGCAGAGCCATGTGTGTGCGTTTACGGTGCAGAGCCATGTGTGTGCGTGTACGGTGCAGAGCCATGTGTGTGCGTGTACGGTGCAGAGCCATGTGTGTGCGTGTACGGTGCAGAGCCATGTGTGTGCGTGTACGGTGCAGAGCCATATGTGTGCGTGTGAGGTACAGAGCCATATGTGTGCGTGTGCAGAGCCATGTGTGTGCGTGTACGGTGCAGAGCCATGTGTGTGCGTGTACGGTGCAGAGCCATGTGTGTGCGTTTACGGTGCAGAGCCATGTGTGTGCGTTTACGGTGCAGAGCCATGTGTGTGCGTGTACGGTGCAGAGCCATGTGTGTGCGTGTACGGTGCAGAGTCCGATGTGGGGCTGTTATTTGCAATGCTGTAGTGATACCAGGTCAGGTGCTGGGGAAGAATATACTGACAGGGAATGTGTGCAGGGGGCGGGCAGAGGGTGCGGCTGGACACTGGGGTGGGGCTGGACACTGAGGCTGGGCGGTGACAGCTGTGACTGGGAGGTTTGCACAGGAAGTGGTCAGTTTGCTAGAGCTGAATGTAAACAAGAAGCTGCCGAGAATAAAGGTATAATTCAAGAGGAACAAAAGTTAGAAAACAAAAAATAACAATGTAGGTGTGATTTATATGACAATACAGCACAGATAAACTCAAACATTTTTGTTAAGCTAATGTCGGACAACCCCTTTAAGTATATGAAACCCTGTTACTTGTGGTAAGATAGTATATTTTAAAGATGATCAGTTTTATATAGCTATGATGAGTATTTAATTAGTTTCCTTTAGGCAATTATCACCAAGGTCCAACTTATAGGCTTCATTTAAACAAGAATACCTTCATTAAGAAGACTCATAAAAGTGTCAAGTGATTGCAATAAAGTCAAGTAATACTCTTCCCCTTTGAGGCCATTAGCTAAAGTAATGGTTTCAGGGAAGGCGATAAACTATTTAACAGTAAGGTTACATACAGAAGCTGGATTTCTATACTTCCATAAACATGATTCTTTTCTCCTTTGGTGGCAACAAAGTTACATTTTATGTAGTTCACAATTTACTAATTTACAATAAGAAGCTTTGGTCAGGTAAACAATTAACATAAAATATAAAAATGTTCCATTTTGAGAAAGTAGAGATATTCACATGAACACTTTATGTAATATGACAATACTTTTGTTCCTTTTTAATCATGCATGTAAGAGTACATATTTGCAACATACCTTCACTCTTGTCACAGGTTTATGCTGTTTTGTTGTCTCCCACACTTATATTGCAGATCTACATATCTACTATTGTCTTCTGAGTAATATTACCAAATTGATTTAGTGCAAACAAAATTTGAGTAAAATTTTATAACATCTACAGGTCCCTGAAAATTGGAATAAATTATGGTTTGATTCACATCTATTGCTAAAAAAATGCATGTCACCTTTTTGTGCATTGGAGAAGATTGAATTAGCCACAGTCAGCCGACATGACTGCAGTTGCAGCTGCAGATGAGTCTACATAATGCCTTGTAGCTTTCATATCACAGATCAGGAATAGAGATGGGAAAATAAAACCTCAAAGATTGGACAAAAACTTCAGTTATGGGTTAAATATGTGGTTCACTGATACAGTGCCTTGCGAGAGTATTCAGCCCCCTTGAATCTTTAAACCTTTTCCCACATTTTAGGCTTTAAACATAAAGATACAAATTTTATTGTTATGGTGCAGAATCAACAACAAGTGGGACACAATTGTGAAGTTGAACAAAAAAAAAAAATAAACTGAAAATTGGGGCGTGCAATATTATTCAGCCCCTTTACATTCAGTGCAGAAAACTCACTCCAGAAGTTCATTGAGGATCTCTGAATGATCCAATGTTGTCCTAAATGACTGATGATGATAAATATAAGCCACCTTTGTGTAATCAAGTCTCCGTATAAATGCACCTGCTCTGTGATAGTCTTAAGCGGGCTTTACACGCTACAATATCTCTAGCAATTGCTAGCAATATCGTACACAAAAGCACCCGCCCCTGTCGTGCATGCGATATCGTGTGATCACTGCCGCAGCGAACATTATCGCTACGGCAGCGTCACATGCACTTACTTGGTCGGTGTCGTCGCTGTGACTGCCAAACAATCCCTCCCTCAAGGGGGAGGTGCGTTCGGCGTCACGGCGACGTCACCACGACGTCGCTAAGTGGCCGGCCAATCAAAGTGGAGGGGCGGAGATGAGCGTGACGTAACATCCCGCCCACCTCCTTCCTTCCTCATTGCGGGCGGGACGCAGGTAAGGTGAGGTTCCTTGCTCCTGTGGTGTCACACACAGCGATGTGTGCTGCCGCAGGAATGAGGAACAACATCTATAAACAACCATTAACTATTTTTGGTTTTAGGACGACCTCTCCATGGTGAATGATTTTCACCACTTTGGAGGATGTTTAAGGTCGCTGGTAAGTGTTACATGCTGCGATACCATTAATGACACCGGATGTGCGTCACTAACGACGTGACCCCGACGATAAAACATTAACGATATCGTAGTGTGTAAAGCCCCCTTTAGTGTTCTGTTTCAAGCGCAGATAGCATCATGAAGACCAAGGAACACAACAGGCAGGTCCGTGATACTGTTGTGAAGAATTATAAAGCCAGATTTGGTTACAAAAAGATTTCCACAGCTTTAAACATCCCAAGAAGAACTGTGCAAGCAATCATATTGAAATGGAAGAAGTATCATACCACTGCAAATCTACCAAGACCTGACCGTCCCTTAAAAATTTCATCTCAAACAAGGAGAAGACTGATCAGAGATGCAGCTAAGAGGCCCATGATCACTCTGGATGAACTGCAGAGATCTACAGCTGAGGTGGGAGAGTCTGTCCATAGGACAATAATCAGTCGTACACTGCACAAATCTGGCCTTTATGGAAGAGTGGCAATAAGAAATCCATTTCTCAAAGATATCCATAAAAAGTGTAATTTAAAGTTTGCCAAAAGCCACCTGGGAGACACACCAAACATGTGGAAGAAAGTGTTCTGGTCAGATGAAACCAAAATTGAACTTTTTGGGCACAATGCCAAATTATATATTTGGTGTAAAAGCAACACAGCTCATCACCCTGAACACACCATCCCCACTGTCAAACATGGTGGTGGCAGCATCGTGGTTTGGGCCTGCTTTTCTTCAGCAGGGACAGGGAAGATGGTTAAAATTGATGGGAAAATGGATGGAGCCAAATACAGGATCATTCTTGAAGAAAACCTGTTGGAGTCTGCAAAAGACCTGAGACTTGGATGGAGATTTGTCTTTCAACAAGACAATGATCCAAAACATCTACAATGGAATGGTTCAAAAATAAATGTATCCAGGTGTTAGAATGGCCAAGTCAAAGTCCAGACCTGAATCCAATCGAGAATCTGTGGAAAGAGCTTAAAATTGCTGTTCACAAATGCTCTCCATCCAACCTCACTCAGCTCGAGCTATTAGCAAAGGAAGAATGGTGAAGAATTTCAGTCTCTCGATGTGTAAAACTAATAGAGACATACCCCAAGCGACTTGCAGCTGTAATCGCAGCAAAAGGTGGCGTTACAAAGAATTAACTTAAAGGGGACGAATAATATTGCACGCCCCAATTTTCATTTTACTAATTTTTATAAAAGTTTAAAATAAGCAATAAATTTTGTTTAACTTTACAATTGTGTCCCACTTGTGGATTCTTCACTAAAAAAATTACATTTTTTTATCTTTATGTTTGAAGCCTGAAATGTGGGAAAAGGTTGAAAAATTCAAAGGGGCCAAATACTTTTGCAAGGCACTGTATGATACAGAGATTCAATAGCCTGATGGAGAGAGGAATAGCAGAGGTGGCAGCAGTGCTGGACTAAAGGATGCTTTACATGTTGGGACATCGCTAGCAATGTTGCGTGCGATAGCACCCGCCCCCGCTGGTGGCACGATATGTGGTGATCACTGCCGTAGCGAACATTATCGGTACGGCAGCGTCACACGCACATACCTTATCAGCGACGTCGCTGCGACCGCCGAACAATCCCTCCCTCAAGGGGGAGGTGCATTCGGCGTCATAGCGATGTCACTGCAGCGTCACTAAGCGGACGCCCAATAGAAGCGGAGTGGCGGAGATGAGCGGGATGTAACATCCCACCCACCTCCTTCCTTCCGCATTGCCGGTGGAGGCAGGTAAAAAGATGTTCGTCGCTCCTGCGGTGTCACACATAGCGATGTGTGCTACCACAGGAACGACGAACGACATTGTAACGGCAGCAGCAACGATATTAAGGAAATTAGCGACGTGTCAACGAGCAACGACTTTTCACGTTTTTGCGCTCATTGATCATTGCTCATTGGTGTCACACGTTATATTGTTACCGATATCGCAGCGTGTAAAGCACCCTTAAGTGTGTTTAATCAGTAACATGGCATAACTGGCATCTCCCCTACTGCATAAGCATTACAATTTCACATTTTTTTTATTTACTCTTTCTGCACTAGCAACTGGAAGTAACACAGCACAACATTTTTATAGAAAAATAAATCTAAATGAGACTGTATTGAGTGTTTGCATTTTTTGTGCAATCCCTTTCGTGAAGAATGGGGAAAGTACTTCCTCAGAAGGTGTGAGGAAGTACTTTACGAAACGTGTATTGGGGAGATGGGGGCGGCGATAATGACTGACCCACATATTTATGTAAGTTTTTACATTTACTGTGCATATACTTGTCATCCACTGCAGTAGCATCATTAAATATGTCTTTTCACTATGTATGCTTGAAAAGTCTTTTCACTATGTGGCTATTCTCTTTGTGAGACATATCATAGAGTTGTCATCTATTGAACCAGTATTGTGACATAGGCCATCTTATTGTGTCTGGCTGAAAAATCTGCTAATCATATGGTTGTTTTATTTAGTGAGAAGCATTACATAAAATAACAAACCCTAAGACATGAGGCCATATCTCTCCACTGTGTGAAACTTTATTTCAGTAACATTAGGCATTTACCTTATAAACAGATTACATTAAACTGCTTATGGACTTAAAGGCAAAGATGTAAACTCAGATTTAAAGGCATAGGTAAATTATGGTGAAATATATATCCTTGCATTAAAGTTCAGTCCATGTCTGTCTCCAACACCAGTTGAGCAACTGAATTTGATATTTAAGAATTTATTCTTGAATAAAAATAAAATGTTTAGGCCTTATATTTACTTTTCTTGTGTGTGTGCTCCATTATGATTTTGCTTTTAACTTTATCTAGGAGGCCACATGGCACATAAAATACATTATATAGAGTAGGACCCCCCTATTGAGATTTGCCGTGATGTTGGCAGGGGTGGCTCAAAGTATTGCTCAATTATTTGCTAAAAATCTCATTTTGTATTATAGTACAGTTGGAATAAATCTGTGAATTTGCACTTTTTATATGATGCATGCCATTTTCATATCGTGCTGGCTCTCCTCTCTCTCTTACTTTTCCTGTTTGTATTATGTGATATGCCTAAGTTATGGCCTTACATACACTGCTGAAAGGGTACTCTGCTCTAACATACAACTGTGACTGTCTAGCTAATACAGTCATATGAAAAAGTTTGGGCATCCCTATTAATGTTAACCTTTTTTCTTTATAACAATTTGGGTTTTTGCAACAGCTATTTCAGTTTCATATATCTAATAACTGATGGACTCAGTAATATTTCTGGATTGAAATGAGGTTTATTGTACTAACAGAAAATGTGCAATCCGCATTTAAACAAAATTTGACAGGTGCAAAAGTATGGGCACCTCAACATAAAAGTTACATTAATATTTTGTAGATCTTCCTTTTGCAAAAATAACAGCCTCTAGTCGCTTCCTGTAGCTTTTAATCAAATTCTGGATCCTGGATGAAGGTATATTTGACCATTCCTGTTTACAAAACAATTCCAATTCAGTTAAGTTTGATGGTCTCCGAGCATGGACAGCACGCTTCAAATCATCCCACAGATGTTCAATGATATTCAGGTCTGGGGACTGGGATGGTAATTCCAGAACATTGTAATTGTTCCTCTGCATGAATGCCTGAGTAGATTTGGAGTGGTGTTTTGGATCATTGTCTTGCTGAAATATCCATCCCCTGCGTAACTTCAACTTCATCACTGATTCTTGCACATTATTGTCAAGAATCTGCTGATACTGAGTTGTATCCATGCGACCCTCAACTTTAACAGGATTACCGGTGCCAACATTGGCCACACAGCCCCAAAGCATGATGGAACCTACACCAAATTTTACTGTGGGTAGCAAGTGCTTTTCTTGGAATGCCGTGTTTTTTTGCCTCCATGCATAACGCCTTTTTGTATGACCAAACAACTCAATCTTTGTTTCATCAGTCCACAGGACCTTCTTCCAAAATGTAACTGGCTTGTCCAAATGTGCTTTTGCATACCTCAGGCGACTCTGTTTGTGGCGTGCTTGCAGAAACGGCTTCTTTCGCATCACTCTCCCATACAGCTTCTCCTTGAGCAAAGTGCGCTGTATTGTTGACCGATGCACATTGACACCATCTGCAGCAAGATGATGCTGCAGGTCTTTGGATTGTCCTTGACTGTTCTCACCATTCTTCTTCTCTGCCTTTCTGATATTTTTCTTGGCCTGCTACTTCTGGACTTAACAAGAACTGTACCTGTGTTCTTCCATTTCCTTACTATGTTCCTCACAGTGGAAACTGACAGTTTAAATCTCTGAAACAACTTTTTGCATCCTTTCCCTGAACAACTATGTTGAATAATATTTGTTTTCAGATCATTTGAGAGTTGTTTTGAGGAGCCTATGATGCCACTCTTCATAAGAGATTCAAATAGGAGAACAACTTGCAAGTGGCCACCTTAAATACCTTTTCTCATGATTGGATACACCTGCCTATGAAGTTCAAAGCTCAATAAGGTTACAAAACTAATTTAGTGCTTTAGTAAGTCAGTAAAAAGTAGTTAGGAGTGTTCAAATCAAGAAATTGATAAGAGTGCCCATACTTTTGCACTGGTCAAATTTTGTTTAAATGCGGATTGTCCATTTTCTGTTAGTACAATAAACCTCATTTCAAACCAGAAATATTACTCAGTCCATCAGTTATTAGATATATGAAACTGAAATAGCTGTTGCAAAAACCCAAATTGTTATGACTGTAAAGTGTGCAAACATTTTTTAACTTATCTGTTTTACTAGTCACATTTTACATTTCTATACATTACACCAATAAAAGATAGAATTTCCTATTTAGTCATTTTTGGTAAGGACTTGAATTTTGTTAAAAATAAATAAATAAAAACATGACAGACATTTTTGTTTGGAGGCCTGGTTTCTTGCCTACCTCTTTTACTAATCAAATTTTGAAGCTGTACACACCACATCAATACCGTGGCCTACTGTCACATTTTGCTTTCTGTATGTTTACATAACTATCTAGCATTTATTGCTTTCTTTTTAGCAGGAGTTGAATAATTGTGATTGAAAACATTGTCTAAAGTCTTCTATAGTGTAGAAAATGTATGGTTAAAGAAAAAGTGGCAATAGCAATGGATGTGGTAATGTGAAAGATAAAAAAAGCAAACAATGCCTAAAAATGTGAACGGCTCTAGCAGCAGCAAATGCACCACAGAATTAGTACCAAATGCAGGCCACAATTAACTGCCTTTTGCAAGAGTACTAATGAAGAGGAAGTCACTAACAAAGTGAACAACTGAGCACTGCTTACCACTCTTGTAACCCAATCAAGGAAATCTTGCTTAAAATTAGTGCCGATACCATGTACACCGTGACTTCAGGATTACAATATAACACTCATGTTCCACTGCTATTAGGAGTCAGCTAACCTCGTGGTGCTTATCCAAATGAAAAGGTTCCAGGAATCCTCAAAGTCAGCAAGCTGGAGGCACTCACGTGGTGAATATAATGGTGTGATCCATGAAACACATACCAGAAAAACAGGTACATTGAAAAAAGAAAGCTTTTTAAACTAACCTAACTCCAGCAATGCTGTCTTCAGCTACTGCTGCCTGCTTCCAGGCCGGCTAATTATTCTCATGCACATTCACTGCACAGCCGACCTGGAAGTAGCTGCAGAGGGGAGACAGTGGTGGCCGGATACAGTAATGCTAGAGACTTTAGCACCACAGACACTAGCGGCTTGGACAGGTGAGTATAAGTGCTTGATCTCCGTGTATTATCACGGATAGCACACGGAATCATATATGTGTGAAAATCACGGAATACAGAGAGACATACATACCTTTAACACATCAGTGAAAAACGTGTGTGTTTTTCACTGATGTGGGAAAGAGGCCTTATATACAGCCTGTTAAAGTTTCCGTGATTTTGAAAATCTAAATCTGTATACAAAAAAATACAATAATATAAACAGCAGTAAAAGCAGCTAATTTACTAGTAAGAAAATTGATATTTTGTATGAAACATTAATTGAAATTCTAAAGTACTATAAGTAATTAATTTGTAATTAGCTCACTTATATATTGACAACCTAAATTTGTAAGTTACCTCTGCCCATCTAGCCACAACTTTCCTCTTTGCTTCTTTTTCCCGGACAACAGGCGTGGGAAGCTAAAATAAAGTTGTACTTTGTGTTAGTTACATTTGTTAATTTTGTATTTTTTTTTAAAGAACTTATAGGACATAAAATTAGGAATTTTCTCTATAAGCAAAATGTTATATGTAATATACACGCATTAACTGAACACTTTCTAGTGCGATAACTCCTCAAGTTTATGTAATTTTTTTTCACAAACTGTATTATGTGATAAGAGGAATAGAATGTTATCTTATCCTATAACATTAAATATGAATAATTGTTTAGTTATTGAACTAGAAATCATTAATAATTAACACTCTATGCAGGTTTCTATTTTAAACTAATGTAGATCCGTTGCTCAAAAAATTATAGAATTTAGACATGGGCAATTTTACTGATTTCTGTGATAATTGGCTTGTACTTTTATATAACATATTAAATTGATGTTACTTTTTAAAAAAAAAAAACAAAGCAAAAACAATCTCTAAGGGTTATCCAACTTATGGGCATAAAAAGATCTTAGGTGCCACTCACATCAGCGGTATTGTGCTACAGGGCCGAATCCAGTACAAATGCGTTTCAGCTCAATTCACCTCCAATGGAGTCGTGGCGGGATGCGGTCACATGCAGACGCGTGTGAAGCACGCAACCGCATGTGACTGCATCCCGCTGCGACCCCATTGGAGGTGAATTGAGCTGAAATGCATTTGTACCGGATCCGGCCCTGCGGCAAAATACCGCTGATGTGAGCAGCGCCTGAGATGCATATGAAAATAGTTACCATATTTTTAGGACTATTAGACGTACTTTTCCCTAAAAAAATTGGGAGAAAAATGGGGGTGCGTCTTATTGTCTGGATTTGCCTGGCTTGCTGTGGGGGGAGGGGGGCAGTAAACAGCTCACAGGAGGCAGGGGCAGGTTCGCCATTGCAGGAAGCCAGCGGTTGGAGCAAACATGTGTACCCGCTATTAAAGAAAATGAATGTGCTCTGATGAAGGGAAAAGTCATTTTAGAAACGCATTGTATTATCTAAGTAACCCAATTTTCTACTTCTTTATCAGCTATATTGGTCCGTAGCACATGACATTTTAGCGCCATTTTTCCTTCCATGCAGATCTCAAAAAACAGGGATCGCCCTCTTATTCACAAACAGAAGCAACTCTTGAATTCAGATTTAGCTGCAAAATCTGCAATTAGTGGGTTAATACTATCACCGGCTACCTGTCACTGTTTGGAAAAAGCAGCCATTAAGGTTCTGTTGCTACAGTATATCACACTGTACTAATACACAGTCACACACTGTGAGTGGAGATGATAAGATGCTTGAACAGTTTGCTGCAAAGCACTTGAATATTGGATTTGTATTCATAGGGTGGTGACACAAACAGCGACAACGACCACGACGTTGCTGCTACGTCACCAATTTCTGTGACATTGCAGCAATGTCCCGTCGATGTCGCTTTGTGTGACATCCAGCAACGACCTGGCCCCTGCTGTGAGGTCGCCGGTCGTTGTTGAATGTCCAGCTTCATTTTTTGGTCGTCGCTCTCCCGCTGTGATGCACACATCGCTGTGTGTGACAGTGAGAGAGCGACGAAATGAAGCGAGCAGGGAGCAGGAGACGGCATCTGGCAGCTGCGGTAAGCTGTAACCAGGGTAAACATCGGGTAACCAAGGGAAGACCTTTCCCTGGTTACCTGATATTTGCCTTTGTTACCGGCGTCCGCCTCTCTCGCTGCCAGTGCCGGCTCCCTGCTCTGTGCACATGTAGCTGCAGTACACATCGGGTAACTAACCCAATGTGTACTGTAGCTAGGAGTGCAGGGAGCCAGCGCTAAGCGGTGTGCGTGGCTCCCTGCTCTCTGCACATGTAGCACAGCGAGGCGTGTCGTTATGATCGCTGCTGCGTCTGCTGTGTTTGACAGCTAAGCAGCGATCATAACAGCGACTTACAAGGTCGCTGTTGCGTCACAGAAAATGGTGACGTAACAGCGACGTCGTTGTCGCTGTCGCTATGTGTGAACCAAGCTATAGACTGACACTATCAACTCACATTTTCAATATGGTACAGCAATACACCACAATCCCATTAAGCCTTTATCTATCCATATCCTGTGTGGCCTGAGTACTGCTATCCTATTCATCCCTACACAGTACTGAAGAAGGCGGTTGCCGAAACGGCCATCGGGTAGCGGGAGTTTCCGTTGGGTCTCACCACCTTTTACCATATTGAGCAGTAAATTCCATTGTGAGGCATGGATGCACATGGGTTTAATTTTTGCCCCTTTTAGTGGGTTATGATAATTCATCAATTAAAATCCTTTATTACAGCTTGACCACCTGCGGTTTTTTATCTGAGGGAGTATGGTGAATTTCCACAACCTCTGTTGATTCTCTGTGTATTTAAGTATGTGAGTCATTGTTTATGCTCACTTCTATTGTGGTCTGGCTATTTGTGACTCCCTGCCAAGTAGACAAACTGTTAACACCATGTGGTCTTATTATTGGCATTATTGGCATGACAAGCACTATATTAGGAAGTTTTTTCTGCTGTACATTATTGTCTTATGTTTCAATAAGGCGGTAAGACACCTCTGAAGAATTTTTTCTGGATAATATATTATATACCACGTGATTATTTATTTTAAATTCAATCCTGGGCGTTTTTTTTGTTTTTTTTTGCCCAATCATATATTTAGTGCTACCATATGCTATAACTTTACATATTAGTGATTGTGATTGTAATTATGGTATGTCCACATAATTTTTTCACCTATAAACTGGACGTTTGATCATACTTTTTTCTTTGTATCTTATTAGGCATAAAATACGATTCTTTGTTCAGTCTCTATGTTAGGCCCCTTCACACATCAGTGATTCTGGTACGTATGTTGCAGTATTTATAGGTACCAGAATCACGGACATACGTGGACCCATTAAAATTAATGGGCTTGTGCACACATCAGTGATTTCTCACTGACGTGTTTCCATGTGGCGTACACGTGTGTCCATGTGCTCCAGAGACAAGTCTATTTTTTTCTGGCATCACTGATGTCCTTCGGACCACAAAGTGGTGTGATCCATGAAATATGTACCAAAAAAACAGGTACATTTAAAAAAGAAAGCTTTTTAAACTCACCCATCTCCAGCGATGCTGTCTTCAGCTACTGCTGTCTCTGCTTCCAGGTCATCTAATTATGCTCATGCCCATTCACAGCACAGCCAACCTGGAAGTAGCTGCATGCAGAGGGGAGACAGTGGCGGCCAGACACAGCATCATTCGAGACTTTAGCACCACAGACAGTAGCGGCGTGGACAGAGGAGTAGAAGTGCCTGATCTCCATGTATTATCATGGATAGCACACGGAGATCACACGGGTGCCAAAATCATGGAACACAGAGGGACATACGTATCTTTAACACGCCGTATATACGACCTGTTAAAGCTTCCGTGATTGGCAATGCTACAGCATGAGATTGATTTGCTGCAGGGCATTATGGGTAAGCCCGTCAATCACCATTATCTTAGGCACTTTTTAAACTGTGACCAGCAATTCTTCTTGCAGACTTCCAATTTGTTTGAAACTGCGGATTTCAGGTATTCAGTGTGGTCGGTGGATTTGTCACAAAAATAAAAACATTTATTTGCCACAAACGAGGAAAATCTAACATTTGTCAAAATAAATCGGGCATGAATTAGTGCAGGGTTTCATGCACAAATAATTGATGCACATCATGAAATCAGGCATAACATTGTTGGCCTGTCCCTTGACATTGCCTACCGTGTTTTTCTTTATTTTTCTCTTCTGAAAGTGACCTTGTAAACTTTGTACTATTCTACAAAACATTCACGCTACTTTTTCTTTATATGGGTTGTCCACATATAACTTTCTTTATTCTAATGGCTAGCTGCTAACTCGGGGTAAGAAAAAAAATAGCCAAGCTTACTCACTCATTGCAGCACTACCCTTGGGGTGGCTTTTATCCCTTATTGGAATAGAGCCACGGTCCAGTTCTTTATTTTTTGCAATTCCATCAAGAATAAGAAAAAAAGCATAGACTTTTCTCCAATCAAAAAGGGGACAAAAGTCCCTGATTATCGTATTAAGTTGAGATTCTAATGATTTATTCCCGATTGATCTGGAAGATATCTCGCAGATAAGCAAAAACATCTTCTAGCCAAAATATCCCTTTATGGGGGCCTGTATTTTTCATTGAGGACAACACAGATTTATACCAACCCTTTCACCTTTTTGCCACTAAAGGTACTGTCACACATAACGAGATCGCTAGCGAGATCTCAGCTGAGTCACCGTTTTGGTGACGCAGTAGCGATCCTGTTAGCGATCTCGTTATGTGTGACACTTACCAGCGATCAGGCTCCTGCTGTGAGATCGCTAGTCGTTGCAGAATGGTCCAGGTCATTTTCTTCAAAGGCGACGTCCTGCTGGGCAGGACACATCGCTGTGTTTGACACTGTGTGACAGGGTCACAGTGACTGCTGAGATCGTTATACAGGTTGCTACTGCGACCTGTATTGTTCCTGCATCGCTGGTAAGATCTGGCTGTGTGACATCTCACCAGCGACCTCCCAGCGACTTACCTGCGATCCCTATCAGGTCGCATCGTTTTCGGGATCGCTGGTAAGTCGTTGTGTGTGACTGGGCCTTAAGTCTCCTGAATGGGATTACTGATACTGCATATCTTGGGACTGGCTACTTCTCTTCTTTCTGAATTCTTCTTCAAAGAAGAAATTGACATATGATAAAGCTTCACTTTTCTCATGATTCATGACATCCGTGTCTGAACTTTTATTCATCTTAAAAACAAATTGTATGATTCCTTTGCAGGTATTATATTGTATATGCATTGCTGTTAGTATCTATTATAGAGCCATGGTGTTAACACAGTATAGCAAAGCAAAGTTATTTCTTCAGTTCATTATTAGCACATTAAACTACCCTTGATCCTATGACGAATAAGGAATAGTGTTAGGATAATCAGCATTTTTATTTCTAAATTGTTTGACATACATTACGCACACAAGAGGAATGAATATATAATAAAAAAATGCAATGTCAATGGCATACCAAAAAGTGTCAGATAACATCTCAGAAATCCTGAGAGAGTCAATATACATTCTTTTCAAAAATGCTCTTGAACTTTCTTCAGTATGCGTTGTTTCAGGCCAGCCCAGCCCAGCCTCCAAGTGTACACTAAAAAGGAAGATCAAAAGAAGAATGACAAGTGAGCTTAGCAAATACACTCACTACTACAGATCAGTATTTGCTTTTCTTTGGAAAACAAGCAATTATAGCATTTCATTTCATGTAAGCAATGGGAACAGCAATGATGCTATTATCTTGATGTAAGCATGAAAAATATTCTTTGTTGATTTATTTACAACATGATTTTACCAGATGACTTTACGGCACCTGTTACAGTATCGGATGGATACCCTATTACCATTTGTTCATAGAAAATATATGATTATTGATGTAATGAAATCTAATATGTTAGGCTGGATTGGTTTTGTATTGCAATTCGTAGACAAGAAGATGTAATAAATCAAAAAAGATTATTTTTTTTGTTTCAATGTGTGTTATTCTGTATCCATGTAATCATACCATTTGTATTCATCTCTAAATTTTCTTTTCACATTTAAAATTCTACTTCACAGGGCGAACAAAAATAAATTTATGCTATCATATATCATCTGTTTGGCTGTCTCTCTAACATTCAAAAATTACTTTCTTTTAAGAGGAAATTGGAGGTATGACATTACATGCTTGTCAGCCACCTGCTGCTGTCACTGCTCTATACTCTATGCTTTAATGTCCACCTACGGAGAGGCATAGTTACATTAGGATTTGCATGAGGGTGGCTTTACACTCACACTCAAATTTAGTCAGTGTAAGTCAAGGCCAGAAGTTATATATATATATATATATATATATATATATATATATATATATATGAAAAAATAAAAAATCAGTCACACTCTACAATAACACAGTAATACAATACCTAATAAATAAATTGGAGGTATTTAGAACATTAAAATGCATTATAATATTAGCCCAGCGCCACTTCACGGCATCCTATTTTGCTGGGTCCTACTCCAAGCTGCATCTTTTTTTTGGCTTCTTAAAAGCCCTATATATTTCATATATTATATCATGAACAGACACGTACCTATTCACATTGGGAGGTGCTGCCAGTCCAGTTTGAAGTCAGGCAAGTACTGGAATGGGAGACCGGCTGGGAATCCCTGGTTTCATTCTTTTCCTTATATTTAATGTGGAGTCATGCCCTGTAAGACTGGCTCTGCACTCCAACCCCCGCCATGTTCATTAACCTCTTGTGGTCACCTGCTGATCTTGCGTAGGTTTTTAAGAAGCCCAAAAAAAGATGCAGTGTAGAGTATGACGCAACAAGGGAAGGTGCCGTGAAGTGGTGCTGGGCTAACATCATAATGAACTTTAATGTTTTAAATACCTCCAATTTATTTATTAGGTAGTGTATTACTGTGTTATTGCAGAGTATGACTGTTTTTTTTTATTTTTTCATATATTGTATCATGAACAGATACAGTGCCTACAAGTAGTCTTCAACCCCCTGCAGATTTAGCAGGTTTGATAAGATGCAAATAAGTTAGAGCCTGCAAACTTCAAACAAGAGCAGGATTTATTAACAGATGCATAAATCTTACAAACCAACAAGTTATGTTGCTCAGTTAAATTTTAATACATTTTCAACATAAAAGTGTGGGTCAATTATTATTCAAACCCTAGGTTTAATATTTTGTGGAATAACCCTTGTTTGCAATTACAGCTAATAATCGTCTTTATAAGACCTGATCAGGCCGGCACAGGTCTCTGGAGTTATCTTGGCCCACTCCTCCATGCAGATCTTCTCCAAGTTATCTAGGTTCTTTGGGTGTCTCATGTGGACTTTAATCTGGAGCTCCTTCCACAAGTTTTCAATTGGGTTAAGGTCAGGAGACTGACTAGGCCACTGCAACACCTTGATTTTTTTCCCTCTTGAACCAGGCCTTGGTTTTCTTGGCTGTGTGCTTTGGGTCGTTGTCTTGTTGGAAGATGAAATGACGACCCATCTTAAGATCCTTGATGGAGGAGCGGAGGTTCTTGGCCAAAATCTCCAGGTAGGCCGTGCTATCCATCTTCCCATGGATGCGGAGCAGATGGCAAGGCCCCTTGGCTGAGAAACAGCCCCACAGCATGATGCTGCCACCACCATGCTTGACTGTAGGGATGGTATTCTTGGGGTCGTATGCAGTGCCATCCAGTCTCCAAACGTCACGTGTGTGGTTGGCACCAAAGATCTCGATCTTGGTCTCATCAGACCAGAGAACCTTGAACCAGTCTGTCTCAGAGTCCTCCAAGTGATCATGAGCAAACTGTAGACGAGCCTTGACATGACGCTTTGAAAGTAAAGGTACCTTACGGGCTCGTCTGGAACGGAGACCATTGCAGTGGAGTACGTTACTTATGGTATTGACTGAAACCAATGTCCCCACTGCCATGAAATCTTCCCGGAGCTTCTTCCTTTTTGTCCTTGGGTTAGCCTTGACTCTTCGGACAAGCCTGGCCTTGGCACGGGTGGAAACTTTCAAAGGCTGTCCAGGCCGTGAAAGGCTAACAGTAGTTCCATAAGCCTTCCACTTCCGGATGATGCTCCCAACAGTGGAGACAGGTAGGCCCAACTCCTTGGAAAGGGTTTTGTACCCCTTGCCAGCCTTGTGACCCTCCACGATCTTGTCTCTGATCTGATGGCCTTGGAATGCTCCTTTGTCTTTCCCATGTTGACCAAGTATGAGTGCTGTTCACAAATTTGGGGAGGGTCTTAATTAGTCAGAAAAGGCTGGAAAAAGAGATAATTAATCCAAACATGTGAAGCTCATTGTTCTTTGTGTCTCAAATACTTCTTAATACTTTAGGGGAACCAAACAGAATTCTGGTGGTTTGAGGGGTTGAATAATAAATGACCCTCTGAATAACCTTTTCACAATTTAAAAAAAAAAAATAAAAAAAGAAATAACATTCTTTTTTGCTGCAGTGCATTTCACACTTCCAGGCTGATCTACAGTCCAAATGTCACAATGCCAAGTTAATTCCGAATGTGTAAACCTGCTAAATCTGCAGGGGGTTGAATACTACTTCTAAGCACTGTACGTACCTATTCACATTGGGAGGTGCTGCCATTCCAGTTTGAAGTCAGGCAAGTAGCTGCATGGGAGACTGGCTGGGAATCTCTGGTTTCATTCTTTTTCCATATACAGTACAGACCAAAAGTTTGGACACACCTTCTCATTCAAAGAGTTTTCTTTACTTTCATGACTCTGAAAATTGTAGATTCACATTGAAGGCATCAAAACTATGAATTAACACATGTGGAATGAAATACTTAACAAAAAAGTGTGAAACAACTGAAAATATGTCTTATATTCTAGGTTCTTCAAAGTAGACACCTTTTGCTTTGATTACTGCTTTGCACTAGAGATGAGCGAGCCTCTGAAGGCTCGAGTTTGGTTTGGTTTGTCGAACGGAGGCTCTGTTCGAGTTCGGTTCGACGAACCTCTCGAGCCCCATTGAAACCAATGGCAGCGAAACACAGCCGGTCAATAACGGAGATCACCGTTGCTATAGCAACCCACCTGTCAGCGGTGACGTCACTGCTTACAGCCTGCAGACTCTGCTCACTCACTGAGTGAATAGACTGCACGGGAAGCAGCAGCATTCTTCCTCCCATGCAGCGCTGTCTGGTGTAGCAGAGCTGCATGGGTTGAAGGAGAAAGAAGACAGAAAACCATGGATCGTGGAGGGCTGACAGGGAGTAATAAACATGGAGTCTCTAAGTGTGTCTGTGTATATATTTCTATTAAAATATTTTTTCTCTGTGTGGTGTCTTTTTTTTAACCCTTTATTGGAGATTCTTATTAGCCGGGTCAAACTTTCCTGACATTCAGAATCTCTGACTTAATACTAGCAAGTAAAACAAAGCTAGTATTAACTCATCATTACCCAGCAAGCCACCCGTCACCAGGGCAGTTGGAAGAGTTGGATACAGCGCCAGATGATGGCGCTTCTATGAAAGCGCCATTTTCTAGGGCGGCTGCGGAGTGTAATTTGCAGCAGAGGTGCGCAGAAAGCTCGGGCTAACCTGTGCTGTGGATTCCAATAGTTGTACCTGCCTGGACACAAAAATGGGGCGAAGCCCACGTCATTTTTTTAAATTATTTCATGAAATTCATGAAATAATTAAAAAAAGGGCTTCCCTATATTTTTAGTTCCCAGCCGGGTACAAATAGGCAGCTGGGGATTGGGGGCAGCCGTACCTGCCTGCTGTACCTGGTAGCAAACAAAAATATGGCGAAGCCCACGTCATTTTTTTGGTGGGCAAAAAACTCCTGCTAACAGTCCTGGATGGAGTATGCTGAGCCTTGTAGTTCTACAGCTGCTGTCTGCTCTCCTGCATACACTAGTGAATGGAGCATACTGAGCCTTGTCGTTCTGCAGCTGCTGTCTGCTCTCCTCCATACAGACAACAGACAGCAGACAGCAGCTGCAGAACTACAAGTCTCAGCATACTCCATCCAGGACTGTATGCAGGAGTTTTTTGCCCCCCCCAAAAAATTATGTGGGCATCGCCATGTTTTTGTATGCTAGCCAGGTACAGCAGGCAGCCACGGGCTGCCCCCAACCCCCAGCTGCCTATTTGTACCCGGCTGGGAACCAAAAATGAAGGGAAGCCCTTTTTTTTTTAATTATTTCATGAATTTCATAAAATAATTAAAAATAAAATGACGTGGGCTTCACCCAATTATTGTGTCCAGCCAGGTACAACTAGGCAGCTGGGGATTAGAATCCGCAGCTCAGGGTGCCCAAGCTTTCTGGGCACCCCTGCTGTGAATTGCAGTCCACAGCCGCCCCAGAAAATGGCGCTTTCATAGAAGCGCCATCTTCTGGCGCTGTATCCAACTCTTCCAGCTGCCCTGGTGATGGGTGGCTCACCTGGTAATAATGGGGTTAGGGCTAGCTGTATATTATCAACTGGCCCTAAGCCCAAAATTCATGGTGTCAGGCAAATATTAGACATGGCCACTATTGAATTTCTAGTACAGATAAAAAAAAACACAACACACAGAAAAATATTTTTATTAGAAATAAAACACAATACAATTAGTGACTTCATCTTTATTGAAATAAAGAACCCCCCTCCGCAGTAATCCTGGGTCAAGGGTCCCGCGCCGTCCAATCCGGATCCAATATCATCTGATCGGTTTGCTGGAAGGCAAAGCGATGAGATGATGTGTCAGGTTCAAGGACCTGAATCACATGACACAGCAGCTGATTTTATAAATGGGTTTGCAGAAAGAGAGATTGAGAGGTTGATCATGAAAGGTGTCCCGGGGAGACGCTTGTCATGATTAACATCTTATTACCCCGATTGCCACCGCACCAGGGCAAATCGGGATGAGCTGGGTGGTGTCCCGGGACTGTCGCATCTAATGGATGGATGCGGCAATTCCGGGTGACTGCTGGGTGATATTGTTTGGGTGGTGGGCTCCCCATAACGTGGTGCTCTCCATCCTGACAATACCAGCCTCCAGCCGTGCGGCTTTATCCTGGCTGTTATCAAATATGGGGGGAACTTCATTTTTTTTTTTTTATTATTTATATATTTATTTTACTGCATGATATAAACCCGCCCGCCGGCGGCTGTGATTGGTTGCAGTGAGACAGCTGTCACTCATCGTGGGTGCGTGTCTGACTGCAATCAATCATGGGCACCGGTGGGCGGGGAAAGCACGGAATAACTACTTGAATAATGAAGCGGCAGCCATTTTAAAAAGAGGAGAAGATGATTTGTGACAGCTGTGCAGCGAGGCGCCCGTGATCAATAAATTAGGAAAGAGAGAGGGATTATGCTGGGGACGCAGGACGCATGCAGACAGCAACGTGTGCATTTAGCCTTACTGTGAAAAGCCACCTTTTTGGTGCTCGAACCGTTCTCAGGATACTGTCAGACCCAACCTATTATGGGGTGGTAGATAAAAATAAATACGATCTAGCCATTATAGCATATAAAGATTTAATTAAAAAAGCAATAGATCAAAATATATTCAATTCTGCCGAAAAAAGATTTTTGACAGTAAAAAATCCAGTCATGGCATTTTTTTACTATCTCCCAAAAATTCATAAGAATCTGGTTAACCCCCTGGGAGGCCCATCATATTGGGCATTGACTCTTTAACAGCGAATTTAGCCCACTATATTGATACATTGATGCAGCCTCATGTACTCAGTCTGAATAGCTATCTCAGAGACTCGGTCCACTTTATAGAACAACTGAATGATATCCCATGGAAAAAATCATATATGTTCATCACCATAGATGTGGCTGCACTGTACTCAAACATACGTCATTACTTGGGTCTGTCCTGTTTTACATTTTTCTTGGAAAATGACAACAGGATTCCCCAAGTTCAGAAAGATTTCCTAACAGAAGGAATGAGCTTCATTATCCATAATAATTATTTTACTTTTGATAACAAATTGTACCACCAACGCCTCGGTACAGCAATGGGGTCAAAAGCAGCATGTACATACGCCAATCTGTTTATGGGTTTTTTTGAAACGATATTTATAGAAAATGGCCTGTACGATGAGAGTATCGTCATATACAGTGCCTACAAGTAGTATTCAACCCCCTGCAGATTTAGCAGGTTTATACATTCGGAATTAACTTGGCATTCTGACATTTGGACTGTAGATCAGCCTGGAAGTGTGAAATGCACTGCAGCAAAAAAGAATGTTATTTCTTTTTTTTTTATAAATTGTGAAAAGTTTATTCAGAGGGTCATTTATTATTCAACCCCTCAAACCACCAGAATTCTGTTTGGTTCCCCTAAAGTATTAAGAAGTATTTCAGGCACAAAGAACAATGAGCTTCACATGTTTGAATTAATTATCTCTTTTTCCAGCCTTTTCTGACTAATTAAGACCCTCCCCAAACTTGTGAACAGCACTCATACTTGGTCAACATGGGAAAGACAAAGGAGCATTCCAATGCCATCAGAGACAAGATCGTGGAGGGTCACAAGGCTGGCAAGGGGTACAAAACCCTTTCCAAGGAGTTGGGCCTACCTGTCTGCACTGTTGGGAGCATCATCCGGAAGTGGAAGGCTTATGGAACTACTGTTAGCCTTCCACGGCCTGGACAGCCTTTGAAAGTTTCCACCCGTGCCAAGGCCAGGCTTGTCCGAAGAGTCAAGGCTAACCCAAGGACAACAAGGAAGGAGCTCCGGGAAGATCTCATGGCAGTAGGGACATTGGTTTCAGTCAATACCATAAGTAACATACTCCACTGCAATGGTCTCCGTTCCAGACGAGCCCGTAAGGTACCTTTACTTTCAAAGCATCATGTCAAGGCTCGTCTACAGTTTGCTCATGATCACTTGGAGGACTCTGAGACAGACTGGTTCAAGGTTCTCTGGTCTGATGAGACCAAGATCGAGATCATTGGTGCCAACCACACACGTGACGTTTGGAGACTGGATGGCACTGCATACGACCCCAAGAATACCATCCCTACAGTCAAGCATGGTGGTGGCAGCATCGTGCTGTGGGGCTGTTTCTCAGCCAAGGGGCCTGGCCATCTGGTCCGCATCCATGGGAAGATGGATAGCACGGCCTACCTGGAGATTTTGGACAAGAACCTCCGCTCCTCCATCAAGGATCTTAAGATGGGTCATCATTTCATCTTCCAACAAGACAACGACCCAAAGCACACAGCCAAGAAAACCAAGGCCTGGTTCAAGAGGGAAAAAATCAAGGTGTTGCAGTGGCCTAGTCAGTCTCCTGACCTTAACCCAATTGAAAACTTGTGGAAGGAGCTCAAGATTAAAGTCCACATGAGACTCCCAAGGAACCTAGATAACTTGGAGAAGATCTGCATGGAGGAGTGGGCCAAGATAACTCCAGAGACCTGTGCCGGCCTGATCAGGTCTTATAAAGACGATTATTAGCTGTAATTGCAAATAAGGGTTATTCCACAAATATTAAACCTAGTGGTTGAATTATATTTGACCCACACTTTTATGTTGAAAATTTATTAAAATTTAACTGAGCAACATAACTTGTTGGTTTGTAAGATTTATGCATCTGTTAATAAATCCTGCTCTTGTTTGAAGTTTGCAGGCTCTAACTTATTTGCATCTTATCAAACCTGCTAAATCTGCAGGGGGTTGAATACTACTTGTAGGCACTGTATAAAAGGTACATTGACGATTTATTTATTATCTGGGATTGTGACCACTCTGATATTGGAATATTTCTGGACGACCTAAATAAGAACGACTGGGGTTTGTCTTTCACATTAACCATGCATAAAGAGAAAAACAATTTTTTAGATCTCACTATTTTTCATTATAACGTCAAAATCCACACGAAAACCTATTTCAAGAAAGTTGATGCAAATGGGTATATCCACTTCAATAGTGAACATTATAATAAGTGGCTACAAAACATTCCTCTAAACCAATATAAAAGGATTAGGAGAAATTTTTCGCAGGATAACGATTTCAAAGAGCAAGTGGGGACCCTAAAGGGGCGTTTTTTTGAGAAGAAATACCCCAAATCCCTAATTCAGAGAGCCTATCAAGAGACCAGTAAAATTAAACAAGCTGATCTCATCATGCCCAGAAAAGATCCTTCCTCCTCAGGGCTTTTTGCCAATAGAGATACAGCAAACTTCGCTCTAAATTTTATTACCACATACAGTAGGGATAATAAAGTAATAAGGGAAGTTCTTCTAAAACACTGGGGTATCTTACAAAACGATCCCATACTAAAATCCATACTACCCAACAGACCGGGAGTTACTTTCAGACGGGCACCAACAATTAAGAACATTGTGGCACCCAGCAGACTGAGGACCCAACCAGTGGGGCACAAACCAACCATTTTAGAGGGTTCATACAAATGCGGCACAAAAAATTGTCTGTGCTGCAGGAGTATACACCATAGGAGGAATACTTTTTGCTCCTTGGGGGCTCTGAGATTTTTCATATTAAAAACCATTTGACATGTCAATCTGATTATGTGATCTACCTGGTAGATTGCATATGTGGTAAGCAATACATAGGGAGGACCAGCCAGCCCCTCCATAATAGACTAAATTCGCATCGCCATGGACTTTCAAAGCACGGTACAACCCAGCACAATAAGACGTTTGACTTCAGGATCACACCGATTGAACAGATCCCCCCGAATACCAACAATAGGATGGAAGCCCTTAGCAGGAAAGAGACTTATTGGATCCATAGACTCAACACCTTAAAACCGTTTGGACTAAATGAAATCACGGACCTTTTTTATTAATTTTTGTATTACATTTTTTTTATTAATTTTCCTATTACAGTATCACCGTCAAATGCCTGTCTTTTTGTATAGGTATATTTTTCGGTTGTTTAAGTTTTTGAAGGGTCCTATAATCATTAGTTATATATATATCATTTTACCAGACAGAACCGTTTGTCTGTTTTCCCTTCTTATAAGGTAAAACTCCTATACCCGTCAAATCTATATACCAACAGATTTTTATGCCCCCTTTTTTATCAATATATATATATATATATATATTTTTATATATATATATATATATATATATATATAATATATCTTGATAATATATATATTTTTCATTATCAAATACAAAAGTTGCTTATTAGTAATACATTTTTATTATATATTTTTATGGTCTAATAATAATATTGATAGTTTCTTTACTAATATTGATATTCATTAATAATTTTATACATGTGACCTGTTTTTATGCTATTCATGTTGTGTAATGGATGTACTTTTTAATTTTGCTCCAGCGCGTTTTTATTCTATATTTTTATTCTATATTTCTGTTTTTAACCTGTCCAATTTGAAACAATTACTTTCTTTTTGCTGTCCACAATATTTTCCTTCACGTATGATCATCTCCCTACACTAATCTCATACACAGGCCCATATGCTTGAGATTTTTACAATTCTACAATTTTTACTCATCCTATAAAATATACTATAATAACAACCCTTCTCTGTCATTTTTCCTCCCCCCCCTATTTAATAACGAGCCATAAGAATCATTTTTACATTATATTTTCCCTCATGCACGGACTGCTCAATATAGAGCAATCTGCATCAGTTTATCCACCCTCAAAATATAAAGTCCCAATCAAGACCCCCCTTTTCTACACGGTTAATTGGCCCTTTTTACATCTTCCCCCTGCATACAGCGGCGCATCTGATCACTCTCTCTCACTCTCACTCAGCGCACGCGCTGTACTGGTTTTTCCCACGGTCTGAACTCACATTACCTTTCATCATAGGAAATCGCTCACTCCCTCTGCACTGCGCATGCGTCCCCTCAATTTTTCTCACGGTCTGAACTCATATCACCTTTCCACTATGGGGATACCTATTCCCCACGCACGCGCCCTGATCATCTATCCTAATCCTTTTTTTGTGGTAATGTCCACACTTTGGTTTTCTCAGGGAGATACCGACTCAGTTTCTTCTCCACCCTCTTTCACATTTTTTCCCGATTTAAAACGGGAGTCCCAATACCCTAGACTTAAATAAATCACACACACAATGTATAAATAAAACAAAAGAATTATATATATATATATATATATATATATATATATATATATATATATATATATATATATATATATATATATATTTATTGTTCACATATTTGATTAAGCCCTATAGATCTCCCGCAGTCACTGCTTCACAGCACCTTTCAAAGAACAGAATAGTGGTTAGAGAGTCCCTCTCCCATTGCTTCCTCGACACTTACTTCTCAGGTTCAAGCCTGATCATCCCCATATATATAATTTTTTTTTATTCTTTTCTTCCTTTTTTTCCCCCCCGTTTCTTCATTTTTGTAGAAAAAGACAATGATTTCTGTTCTGATTAAATTTATTTCACTAAGGCTAAGTTCACATTTCCGTTGATTTGTATCAGTCACATGCGTCGCTTGACGCAGGGCCGGCGTCAGCACCCGGCAAACCCGGGCAAATGCCGGGGCCCTGGAGAGCCGGGGGGGCCCACTCGGCCTCGTCAGTTCTCCTGTCCCTTGGCCGGGGCCCACTCGCCTTTACAGTTCTGCGGTCCCCGGCCGAGTTCCGGGGACCGCAGTCCTCGGCAGCAATCTGCGGCGCCGTCACTTTAAGGCGCGCAGACATCCTCGTTTGAATTTCACCTGTGGGCGGAGCTACCGCCTTCTCAGTCCCACAGATGAAGGAGGCGAGCTTCTGTCCGGCGCTGTGTGGGCCCCCTCTCCACCGTGACCTAATCGGGTAAGTGCCCTCCCCGCCTCCCCATTATAGGCCCCGGTGAGCTGCTTCTACCCCCTGGATGTATGCCCTGGCCCCTGCCAATGCCCCCACCCGCCGATTCCGCGGGTGCTGGCCCCGCCGAGCCGCGGGTGTGGGCCCTGCCGAGCCGCGGGTGCTGCCAGTGCCGCGGGTGCTGGCCCCGCCGAGCCGCGGGTGTGGGCCCTGCCGAGCCGCGGGTGCTGCCAGTGCCGCGGGTGCTGTACCCGCCGAGCCGCGGGTGTGGGCCCCACAGAGCAGCAGAGTTGTGTGCATTTGTCTGAATGTAGCAGAGTTGTATGTGTTTGTCTGAATGTAGCAGAGTTGTATGTGTTTGTCTGAATGTAGCAGAGTTGTATGTGTTTGTCTGAATGTAGCAGAGTTGTGTGTGTTTGTCTGTATGTAGCAGAGTTGTGTGTGTTTGTCTGTATGTAGCAGAGTTGTGTGTGTTTGTCTGTATGTAGCAGAGTTGTGTGTGTTTGTCTGTATGTAGCAGAGTTGTGTGTGTTTGTCTGTATGTAGCAGAGTTGTATGTGTTTGTCTGAATGTAGCAGAGTTGTATGTGTTTGTATGTAGCAGAGTTGTGTGTGTTTGTCTGTATGTAGCAGAGTTGTATGTGTTTGTCTGAATGTAGCAGAGTTGTATGTGTTTGTATGTAGCAGAGTTGTGTGTGTTTGTCTGTATGTAGCAGAGTTGGATGTGTTTGTCTGTATGTAGCAGAGTTGTATGTGTTTGTATGTAGCAGAGTTGTATGTGTTTGTCTGTATGTAGCAGAGTTGTATGTGTTTGTCTGTATGTAGCAGAGTTGTATGTGTTTGTCTGTATGTAGCAGAGTTGTATGTGTTTGTATGTAGCAGAGTTGTATGTGTTTGTATGTAGCAGAGTTGTATGTGTTTGTCTGTATGTAGCAGAGTTGTATGTGTTTGTCTGTATGTAGCAGAGTTGTGTGTGTTTGTCTGTATGTAGCAGAGTTGTATGTGTTTGTATGTAGCAGAGTTGTATGTGTTTGTCTGTATGTAGCAGAGTTGTATGTGTTTGTCTGTATGTAGCAAAGTTGTGTTTGTCTGAATATAGCAGAGTTGTGTGCATTTGTCTGAATGTAGCAGAGTTGTATGTGTTTGTATGTAGCAGAGTTGTATGTGTTTGTATGTAGCAGAGTTGTATGTGTTTGTATGTAGCAGAGTTGTATGTGTTTGTCTGTATGTAGCAGAGTTGTGTGTGTTTGTCTGTATGTAGCAGAGTTGTATGTGTTTGTCTGTATGTAGCAGAGTTGTATGTGTTTGTCTGTATGTAGCAGAGTTGTGTGTGTTTGTCTGTATGTAGCAGAGTTGTGTGTGTTTGTCTGTATGTAGCAGAGTTGTGTGTGTTTGTCTGTATGTAGAAGAGTTGTGTGTGTGTGTCTGTATGTAGCAGAGTTGTGTGTGTTTGTCTGTATGTAGCAGAGTTGTGTGTGTTTGTCTGTATGTAGCAGAGTTGTGTGTGTTTGTATGTAGCAGAGTTGTATGTGTTTGTCTGAATGTAGCAGAGTTGTGTTTGTCTGAATATAGCAGAGTTGTGTGCATTTGTCTGAATGTAGCAGAGTTGTATGTGTTTGTATGTAGCAGAGTTGTATGTGTTTGTATGTAGCAGAGTTGTATGTGTTTGTCTGTATGTAGCAGAGTTGTATGTGTTTGTCTGAATGTAGCAGAGTTGTATGTGTTTGTATGTAGCAGAGTTGTGTGTGTTTGTCTGTATGTAGCAGAGTTGTATGTGTTTGTCTGAATGTAGCAGAGTTGTGTTTGTCTGAATATAGCAGAGTTGTGTGCATTTGTCTGAATGTAGCAGAGTTGTATGTGTTTGTATGTAGCAGAGTTGTATGTGTTTGTATGTAGCAGAGTTGTGTGTGTTTGTCTGTATGTAGCAGAGTTGTATGTGTTTGTCTGAATGTAGCAGAGTTGTATGTGTTTGTATGTAGCAGAGTTGTGTGTGTTTGTCTGTATGTAGCAGAGTTGTATGTGTTTGTCTGTATGTAGCAGAGTTGTATGTGTTTGTATGTAGCAGAGTTGTATGTGTTTGTCTGTATGTAGCAGAGTTGTATGTGTTTGTCTGTATGTAGCAGAGTTGTATGTGTTTGTATGTAGCAGAGTTGTATGTGTTTGTATGTAGCAGAGTTGTATGTGTTTGTCTGTATGTAGCAGAGTTGTATGTGTTTGTCTGTATGTAGCAGAGTTGTGTGTGTTTGTCTGTATGTAGCAGAGTTGTATGTGTTTGTCTGAATGTAGCAGAGTTGTATGTGTTTGTATGTAGCAGAGTTGTGTGTGTTTGTCTGTATGTAGCAGAGTTGTATGTGTTTGTCTGAATGTAGCAGAGTTGTATGTGTTTGTATGTAGCAGAGTTGTGTGTGTTTGTCTGTATGTAGCAGAGTTGTATGTGTTTGTCTGTATGTAGCAGAGTTGTATGTGTTTGTATGTAGCAGAGTTGTATGTGTTTGTCTGTATGTAGCAGAGTTGTATGTGTTTGTCTGTATGTAGCAGAGTTGTATGTGTTTGTCTGTATGTAGCAGAGTTGTATGTGTTTGTATGTAGCAGAGTTGTATGTGTTTGTCTGTATGTAGCAGAGTTGTATGTGTTTGTCTGTATGTAGCAGAGTTGTGTGTGTTTGTCTGTATGTAGCAAAGTTGTGTTTGTCTGAATATAGCAGAGTTGTGTGCATTTGTCTGAATGTAGCAGAGTTGTATGTGTTTGTATGTAGCAGAGTTGTATGTGTTTGTATGTAGCAGAGTTGTATGTGTTTGTCTGTATGTAGCAGAGTTGTATGTGTTTGTCTGTATGTAGCAGAGTTGTATGTGTTTGTCTGTATGTAGCAAAGTTGTGTTTGTCTGAATATAGCAGAGTTGTGTGCATTTGTCTGAATGTAGCAGAGTTGTATGTGTTTGTATGTAGCAGAGTTGTATGTGTTTGTATATAGCAGAGTTGTATGTGTTTGTCTGTATGTAGCAGAGTTGTGTGTGTTTGTCTGTATGTAGCAGAGTTGTGTGTGTGTGTGTCTGTCTGTATGCAGCAGACTTGTGTGTGTGTGTGTGTGTGTCTGTAAGTGTATATGACTGTATATATTTGTCTGTTTATATGTATTTTTGTGAGTTTGTCTTTAAATATGTATATGTTCGTATCGGTGTCTGTGTGTGGATGGGGCCCACTGGGACTCTTCCGCCCGGGGCCCACAAAAACCTGGAGCCGGCCCTGGCTTGACGCATGTGACTGATGCGCTGTTCAACGCTGTACAACGGATGACAAAGAACAGAATTCTTTGTCGGATTCCGTTGTGTGCGGGGGGCGGAGTTCGGGGGCAGAGCCGAGCGGGGGGTGGGGCCAAGCGCTGAGGATGTCAGTGGAAGTGCTGCGGTCTGCATGGCTGGGGACAGGTGAGTGTATCTGTGAGTGAGTGAGTGTGTGTATCATGTGCATGTATGTATGTATGTATGTATGTATGTGTGTGCACATGCAAAGTGCGGGAGGGGGCGGAGCCGAGCAGGGGGCGGGGCCAGACGAGGGTGTCAGTGGCAGTGCTTGTCTGCATGGCTGGGGACAGGTGTGTGTGTGTGTGTGTGTGTGTGTGTGTGCATACATGTGCGGAGTGCGGGAGGGGGCGGGGCCGAGCGGGGAAGTGTCGGCCTCCCTGCACACGTAACCAGCCTAAATATCGGGTAACAGCAAAGCACCCGATGTTTACCTTGGTTACCCGATATTTACCTTGGTTACGGGCCTACACCGCTTAGCGCTGGCTCATTGCACCGTAACCAGGGTAAATATCGGGTAACCAACCAAAGCTGGTGACGTGTGCAGGGAGCCAGAGAGCATGCGCAGCGAAATCCGACGGATCTCGCTGCTCAAAAAACGTTACATGCTGCGTTCCCCCCGCCCGGCGGTCAGTCGTTCCATGACTGATCAGTCGGGCGGAGGTTGCAACGCAGCATCATGAGTCACAATCCGCTGCTCATACAAGTCTATGGGAGCAGCGGAATCCGCTAAACGGATTCCGCTGTTTACAAGAGCAGCGGATTGTGACTGATAGATTTTAGCGGAAATGTGAACTTAGCCTAAGGGTATACCTTCCATTTTAATTTGTTTGAAGATAAACCATTTTCAGTTAATGTGTAACATCATGCAGTAGTTGTGTTTTTTTCTATCATGACGTAGCTTTATTCCTCGTGCCTATGAGTCATGAGGTAATGAGGTCATCTCCAGGAGCGTGGCTTCTCCTGGAAACCTCTATATAAACCTTTGTATTCCCTGTATCTGTATGATATTTTTTCCCTGAAGAAGGAGGCGTACATGCCTTTGAAACGTGTAGGAATGTTTCAATAAAAGAATATCTATTTTTAATAACACCAGCTCGTGGTTTATAGCGCGGCATTAAACCCGTTTTTCCACCCTGAACTTTTTATAGCATTTTCCCTTCAACGGGGCCACTGCTTAACCACTCCAGCACTCACATATGTCTGCACAGGGGTTGTGACTGGCACAACCTGATCAGGTGAGTGTATTCATTGTTTTCACTTTCCTAAACCCATATACCGGGTAAGACCCTATTTTGCGCCTTTCTTTCCCTACCTACAGATAGTCCTAACAATGGCACAGGTGGAGGAATGCTGTGTCTGCATGGATCGCAGAAAGTTCTGCTGGTCAATTATGAGGACAATAATGGTTTTCTTAGTGATAGCTTTATAGAGCAATGAACTTATCCCTGCAGTTAGCCAATTTGGACTCCCTTTCAGAAGCTGGAAAAAGATTGCCATTTTTTTTTTAGACCAAGGGTCTAAAAGTGTCTGCAAAATAAATTTAGCTGACCTTTGTTGCAGGCTGTAAGTGTGCATGGAACACAGAAAACCACGGAATGACAAGGAAAATATTTGCAAAAATGAAGGACGAAATTCTAGCCCCTGAAAATGTCATATTTTATTTAGAAAAAAGAACTAAAAAACATATTTAAAAGCAACGCGTTTTGAACAGTTGTCTGTTCTTTTTCAAAGCTTATAGTGTGGATTTTAGTGATGTCCATCAGGGTGATCGTTTATGCTTGGTACTTGAACGAGTATCCTTGGTGCTTGAGTGCCATGCTCAAGTCCCCACCCCTCATGTTTTGAGGCTGTTTTTCACTAAATATAGGGGCATTGCCTGCCAATCACAATAATGCTGTAACTATGTTGGCTACTGGCATTTCTGGGATTGGTCAGCTGCATTGCATCATTGGGTCTATATAAGACCCTGTGAATCACCAATTGGCTCACTCTACCCCGGAAATGGTGTTGGGAGTGTATTAGAGTGATTATTGAGTTACAGTCCTTGATGCTGCAATGTAAAAAATCTATTCTTTCTCTAAGAAAAATGCTGTTAGTTGCATTTAGTATAGAGCTTGCTGATGGAGATGGGATAGTGTATTAGAAGCATCTTGATAGGGATTATAGCATTTCAGTCCTTTCTGCTGTAACGTAAAACCAAAAGTCATTTAGAGGGCTAAGTTTAATCTATTCTATTCTCTAATAATACCACTCTTATCTGTGTTTAGTGTAGGGAAAGCTGCTGGACAATCAGTGCCAGGTTTGTGGCTGTGTACAAGTTGAACAATATGTCCATGATTTCACTGCAACCACAGATCTGCCAAAGATTTATCTCTGTGTGTAACGGGGCCTTTATAGTCCTTGCTGATGCAATGTAAAACCAAAAGTTATTTTCAGGGCTAAATCTAATCTATTCTATTCTCTCCTCTCATTTTACTGATTGTAGCTGGAGAATGAATAGTGTATTAGAAACATCTAGGCATGGATTTTTAATTATAATAATAATATTTATTCATTTATATAGCTTGATTAATTGCACTTTACATACATTGGCAACACTGTCCCCATTGGAGCTCACAATCTAAATTCCCTTTATGTCTTTGGAGTGTAAGAGGAAACCCACACAAACACAGGGAGAACATGCAAATTCCTTACCAATGTTGTTCTTGTTGGGATTTGAACCCAGGACCCCATCACTGCAAGACTGCACTGCTAACCACTGAGTCACTTGTGCCACCCTATTGTCTTATAGTTGTTGCTGCTGCGACATAAACAATCTATTATAGTCTTCATTTGGTGTAGGAAGAGTTGCTGGAGAAGGGCTAGTTTAGCACTAGAGGTATCTAGGCAGGGGTTATTGCCTTACAGTCTTTGTTGCAGCAACATAAAAACAAAAGTAATTTTCAGACTTAAGCGGGCTTTATACGCTACAACAAATCTAACAATGTGTTGGGGGGTCACATCATAAGTGAAGCACATCCGGCATCGTTAGCATTGTTGTAGCGTGTGACAGCTACGTGCGATTGCGATTGAACGTAAAACCGTTCATCGCATACACGTCGTTCATTTCCTTAAAATTGCACGTCGGGTTGTTCAATGTTCCCGAGGTACCACACATCGCAGTGTGTGACACCCCGGGAACGATGAACACATCTTACCTGCATCCCGCGGCTCCCGCAGGCAATGCGGAAGGAAGGAGGGGGGCGGGATGTTTATGTCCTGCTCATCTCTGCCCCTCTTCTTCTATTGGCTGGCTGCCGCGTGACGTCGCTGTGACGCCAAACGTCCCGCCCACTCCAGGAAGTGGATGTTCGCCGCCCACATCGAGGTCATATAGAAGGGTAAGTACGTGGGATGGGAAATAATCGTTTGTGCGACACGGTCAACAAATTGAACGTGTCGCACATACGATGGGGGCAGGTACGATCGCATGCGATATGGTATGCGAAATTGAAACGTGTAAAGCAGACTTTACATCTATTCTGCTCTTGCAACTGCTCTTGCAGCAACTTTTAGCTGCATACGTAATTTAGAATGCGCAAAGCGTGCGGTAAGGTAAAGGGAAGTGGATGTCCCACTCATTGTGGTACACACACAGAGGCCATGGCCATGGACGAGGGCAAACTATGCCTCTTGAGTTAACACAAGAAACACACTCATCATCTAGACCTACAAGTGCATCTCAATAATTAGAATTTCCTCAAAAGGTTATTTTATTTCAGTAATTCAACACAAAAATGTACATGAATAAATTATATAGTCATTACAAACAGAGTGATCTCTTTCAAGTGTTTATTCCTGTTAATGTTGATGATTATGGCTTACAGCCAATGACCACCCAAAAGTCATTATCTCAAAAAATTAGAATCATTACCACAAAACACCTGCAAAGGCATCCTATTCATTTAAAATGGTCCTTTAGTTTGGTTCAGTAGGCTGCACAATCATGGAGAAGACTGCTAACTTGACAGATGTTCAGAAGGCAGTCATTGACACACTCCACCAGGAGGGTAAGCCACAAAAAGTCATTGCTAAAGAAGCTGGCTGTTCACAGAGTGCTGCATCAAAGCATATTAATGGAAAGTTAAGTGGAAGGAAAAAGTGTGGTAGAAAAAGGTTCAGAAGCACCTGGGATAACCGCAGCCTTGATAGGATTGTTAAGAAAAGGCCATTCAAACATTTGGGTGAGATTCACGAGCTACCACACAAAGACATATCCAGGACATGAGCTACAACTGTCGGATTCCTTCTGACCAGCCACTCATGATCAATACTCAAAAAGACTGCTGGAACACCATTGTAAATGTGAACAGGGTGCTAGCTAAAAAAAATACACAATCTATATAAAGTGAAAGCTGCACACCAAATTCAGAGAAATATGAATAAGCATAACTGCTCTATAATACATAAAGAAATGAAAAACACAATTAGCCATATGAAAAATTGGAAAAATTGAAAAATGTGACATTGCATACCTGCTGAGGATTATTTGAAAAAAAAGAGATATTTAGCTAATGTATTGATCAATTCATTACTGCCCCATAATCAACTTCACGGTAATCTCTTATTTATCGGGTCCCTAACCAAATGTTATGTCTATATGTGGTTAAAACCTGCTTGTGTGTATGGGTCCCTAACCAAATGTTACCTCTATGTGTGGTTGAAACCTGCTTGTGTATGGGAAGCAAGAGACCTGGCTATATATGAAATTGAATAAACATGGCTAAAGGGTAGGACTGGGTTCTCAGACAGAAAAAAACTGCATAGAAATCAAAAACACTGCTGGAACACCATTGTAAATGTGAACTGGGTGCTAGCTAAAAAATACACAATGTATTATAGAGCAGTTATGCTTATTAATATTTCTCTGAATTTGATGTGCAGCTTTCACTTTATATAACTTATGATCAATAGACAACGCCAGAAGTGACTTACCTGGGCCAAGGAGAAAAAGAACTGGTCTGTTGCTCAGTGATCCAAGGTGCTGTTTTCAGATGAAAGAAAATTTTGCATTTTACTTGGAAATGAAGGTTATCAGTCTGGAGGAAGAGTGGAGAGGCCACAATCCAAGCTGCTTAAGGTCTAGTGTGAGGTTTCCACAATCAGTGATGGTTTGGGGAGCCATGTCATCTGCTGGTACAGGTCCACTGTGTTTTATCAAGACTAAATTCAATGCAGCCATCTACCAGGAAATTTTAGAGCACTTCATGCTTCCCTCTGCCGCCAAGCTTTTTGGAGATGGAAATTTCATTTTCCAGCAGGACTTGGCACCTGCTCAAACTGCCAAAAGTACCAATACCTGGCTTAATAACCACAGTATCACTGTGCTTGATTGACCAGCAAACGCCTGACCTGTTGACAACAATTGGAATGAATATAGACTAAAGGAAAAGAAAAACCCCTTAAAAGTCCAATTTTATTGATACAATTAAAACACTCCCTAGACAAACACACATAAACAGGACACAAAGTCCCAAATTTGCCAGTGTACAGTAGGACCCTTCTACAGAATTAACAGGTCAAAATGGCAAAAAGGGGAAATCAACTGTCCTTAAAGAACAACCAGTTATTACTGTTCATTGATCAGTCCAATGTTGTGTAAGAATACCAGAGCAAATGCTAATAGTGCAACCAGGGTGTGGCCAAGAAGTCCCTGTAGTGGCCCTACCTCACCGCGGAGGTTGGCACCCTAAACCTAGATGCTGTGGCGCCCCCGCTCAGCGATGGCTCACCCTTCTTTCCCTCCGCTGATCTAATGTGCAGCTGATCTGGGAAATGGGGGAGTGTGGGGAAGTTGCACTATATAAGACACTCAATAAATAGATCTCAAACACATATCAATGATACAGTAGACGTTCAATTTTTTGTAGTGTTAAGGTGGACATATCAACAAGATAATCACTCTCAAAAATAAAGCACCATAGTTGGTTATTAGGTGCTTAATGATTCCACTTGCATATATCTATGAATGCCCAAAAGGATTCTTATTAAACATATGAATACAACGAAGTACATAGATGCCTTACTGATGTCTATTGAAATACGTAAAAGTATTTTACATACACCTTCTGTGTACCATCGTTAACTCACAGAATGGAGACAATAACTATGCTTGCTAGCGACAATCCACAGCAAAAGTTTCTCTAAGTAAGGTCTCCACGAGACTAGATGGTCACAGAGCAGTCCTCCCTAGCAATATACTGGGGGCTGACAAACAGTGTTCTTTATAATTCAGAAGGCACGCACTTCACAGAAGGCAAAACAAGTCATACACTTTCACAGAAAGCAGAATCGTATATAAACTTCAAAGAAGAAGGTGCATGCAGTGGAATACATCTAAGGTTAATAAGGTCCAGGTAACCATACTAGAAATCTCCAATAATAGACATAGTACTTAGCTTATCCTTGAAGTCCTATGAATGGTATAAATACACCATGGTCCAGATTGACACATCAGAACATTGCCCAACGCGTTTCCCCCCAATCGAGAGTCACATCGGGGTTCATCAGGGGCTCCCTATTAGGGTAAGAAGCACTGGCTGCAGTCTGCCACGTGTAAAGCTTTGTCTCCGTCACCATTGTTTTTTTTTCCTTTGGTCTATATATATTAATTGTCCCCTATACCAAGTTTATTTGGTCTTTGAACAATTGGAATGATACAGTTATACACTATGTATTTTTGATAACATTTGGAACATCTAAGTTGTACATTATGCACTTTGTGTCAACATTTTGTATTCTTAAGGCTCTTTTCACATTGCATTTTACCTTCCGCTCACAGGTCCTGTCGGAGCATCCTTCCGAACCACCCCTCCCCCACTCTGCAAAGCGTGTTCCAGACGCATGCGCCCGACAGGGCTATTCACTGTTATGGAGCGCACTGCGTTAGCGTGTGCTCTGTTTTGCGCCATTTTTTGCATATATACGTTTCTGCAGATGGACACCCGAACGTAGTGGACTACATTCGGGTGTCCGTCTGCAGAAACGTATATATGCAAAAAATGGTGCAAAACAGAGCACACGCTAACGCAGTGTGCTCTATAACAGTGAATGGCCCTGTCGGGCGCATGCGTCCAGGGGCGGTTCGGACAGATGCTCCAACGGGACCTGTGAGCGGAAGGTAAAACGCAATGTGAAAGGAGCCTTAAGGCCCTGTCACACACAGAGATAAATCTGCGGCAGATCTGTGGTTGCAGTGAAATTGTGGACAATCAGTGCCAGGTTTGTAGCTGTGTACAAATGGAACAATATGTCCATGATTTCACTGCAACCACAGATCTGCCAAAGATTTATCTCTGCGTGTGACGGGGCCTTTACTCTCTTGTCTTAAATGAACAAATCCGTCTACAACAGATGTTTTCACTTGGGCGTTGATTCACTGAGCCATGTTCACGATTCCTCTTATAAAATCAGCATTCACTCTTGTCCATGTTACCTATGAGTAAGGAACATGTTTTAGGCTATGTGCCCACGTTGCGTTTTTTCATGCGTTTCTGCAGCGTTTTGAACTGCACCTTTTTAGGCTATGTGTCCACGTTGCTTTTTACCTGCTTTTTTGCTGCTTTTTCAACTGCAGCGTTTAATGCCAAAATGGATGTGTTCTGCTTTTCAAGCAAAGTCTATGAGAATTTGGGTTTCTTGTGCCCACTATGGAGTTCAAACTGCAGCCTTTTTGTGGCAAAAATTTGGGCAAAAACTCTGCTTTGCAGTTCAAAACTCAAATGGCAAATACAATTGACATGTCAATTGTTTTTGCCATTTGCGTTTTGAACTGCAAAGCTGAGTTTTTGCCCAAATTTCTGCCACAAAAAGCCTGCAGTTTGAACTCCATAGTGGGCACAAGAAACCCAAATTCTCATAGACTTTGCTTGAAAAGCAGAACACATCCATTTTGGCATTAAACGCTGCAGTTGAAAAAACAGGTAAAAAGCAACGTGGACACATAGCCTTAGGGTCCAAAACATGTCAGGTTTTGGTCATGTTTTTTAATTTTTGTATGTATTTTTAACATTATGATCTAAATAAAACATAAAAACATTTTTTATCTATTTCCTGGTTAGATTCCTGTAATGGTGCTGGATGTTTTTTCTACATGTTTTGAAGTTCGTTCCCCTGGGCCTCCAATCCTGGTGATCCTCTGGGCATCAGAGAATTTTTGACATTCAAGGCATACAACGGTAGGCTGAAAACCTTTTTTGTTTTTTGGTACATGTTATCAAAGCACCTGACTGGGTGGGTTGAATGCTTGGGACCACAATCAGGGTCTTTGGCTATGTGCCCACGTTGAGTCGAGGTAGTTGCCGTTCTAAACGCACCCTTTGGCAGAAATGTTTTTTGCCAAAGTTGCTTGTGATCACAAAAACGCTACAAATCCTTGTGCGTTTTTACTGCGTTTTTACCGTGTTTTTACCGCGATTTACATGCTTTTCCATTGCTTAAAGTCAGATGCGTTTTGATTACAAATACACTGCTAAATAAAGTTTTAACATTCAAACACTAAGAAAAAATGGAAAAAAAATTATAACAAATATCAAGATTATAATCATAAACAAAATAGCTGATTTTATTAAAATGATACATGTTTGTTAATATTTATGTATAAAATAACATTAAATTAATGTTTTTCTAAATTTTATTTGTCGGACTATGTGTGTGTGTAAAGGGACATATCATGCCTTTAATATAATATCAAAAACGCAGGCAAATAAATTGTCAAAAACGCTTGTTTCCAGCATCCAAAAAGCATGTAAAACGCTAGGATTTTGATGTAGAATGCGTTTTCCATCTTCTCATTGACTCTAATGCTATCCAAACACAGCTCAAATGGCAAAAACAATTGACATGTTGCTTCTTTAAATGCTGAGTTTTTGCCCAAAAATATGCAAATTAAATGAAGCGTTTTGAACAGCATGGTGTGCACAAGAAAGCCGTATTTCTCATAGACTTTGCTTGGAAATCAAAACGCTTGCATTTTGGCATTAAAACAGTGCAGTTGAAAACGCTGCTGAAAAGCATGTAAAAACGCATTGTGGACACATAGCCTTTGTGTGACACCATTGTCTCTTACCCTTTGCTACAACCTTGCTAATCTCCTGTCCTGAGAGGGTGTTTTTTTTGTCTTTTATTTCAAATAAAGGATTTTTTTGGTGTTTGTTTTTTTAACCTTAACTTACAGTTTAGTATCGGTGGGTGTTTCATAGACACACCCCATTACTAATGTAATGCTTAGTGGCATCTGTGAGCTGCCATTTAACCTTTATTACCTCGATAATCACCACACCATGGCAATCGAGAAGAGCCAGGTAAAGTGCTGGGATTGTCCCATCCACTGGATGCGACAATCCTGGGCAGCTTCAGGCTGCTGTTTTCAGGCTGGGGGAGGCCAATAAGCATAGATAATACCAGCCCCCAGCTGTCGGGCTTTATAATGGCTGGGTATCAAAATTAGGGAGGACTGCATGCCTTTTTTTTTAAATTATTTATTTAAATAATTAAAAAAAGCTGCATGCAGTTCCTTCTATTTTGATACACAGCCAAGATAAGTGCACGGTTGGGGGCTGCAGCCTGTAAATGTGGCTTTATCTGTGCTAGTATCAATAGATAGGGGGACCAAATGCCAATTGTTATATTTATTTCGTTTATACCATGATAAAGACCAATACACAGCATCTGTGATTCCAACCAATCACAGACGCTGTCTGAGGGCGGGGTATGACAGCAGCTAATCAGAAACACCAGTGAATGGGTAAAGCAGTGAATATGCATTAGGGAAAATTATTGGCCCTGGAAGTAGCACTTCAGCTGAGGGAAGACTCATAAGTATGTATTGCTTTAACTGTTTTTGCTTCCTTTTTGTTTTTTTACAGTGGCCAATCACAGCCATGGCAATACTTGACATGGCTGTGATGTGGAGGGAGAGGATGATTTTTGCCATCCGAACATTTACTGATCCTTGCCAAGATTGTCAGCTTTTGCGGTAAATAATGGGATATCCGATCCTGATACGATCTGTCCAAAGATCGTATGATTTTAACATTTTCCGATCTTTGTCAAACAGGATCGCTCATCTCTAGTCAAGATATTCAAATTCGTCCCACAGAGTAATAATTTTGAAAAGGCCCATATTGAGTCCATCTACAGCCCCAGCTCATTTGGGCATTTCAACACCAAACATCTGAGTCTCAGAACAGCCTGCTGTTTTTCACCTGGCTGTGCTAAGCTGAGTTTGGACGTGCAGCTATTATGCTAACCATATGAGGCAGAGCTGGACAAAGTAGAGCAGTAGTAGGAGGAAACACGGATAGAGAAATGTGCTCCAATCTTTGATGGTGTTAGGATGTGCACTAAAATGATTTCCACCAAAGGCGCAGCCCACATTACATTACACCCTGATGACCCTGTTTTCACATTTCACCATCACAGCCAAGATTGTAAGGGTACTATCAAAGAACAACATTTTTTAAAAAAAGGCCCCAAGAGTGCCTGTTTTCCAAGTTCCCCTTACATAGCCCAATTTTCAGCTCCTGTTCCGTACAGTATTGCTGGTGCAGTTGAAAAGCTCATAGTAGGATTTGTGATCGAGCTGATTGTTCACCAGTTAGACTTGCTGCTCCTAGCCCCTGCCATTTAGACTTGAAGCAGCTTAACCATGTGGCTCAGTGTCTATCCTGGGAATCCGAAGCATTTATTTAGGAAAAAAAAAATATTGTTCTATGCAAACAGACATAAAACATTGGCATAGTTTATCAACAGACCAACAAGTTTAAGAAATAATGTCCCCTATATAGTCTGTATTCTCAGTTCAACCACACAGGTAAGATTGACAGTTTCCCCACAGACCACTGAATTGTAAAAAAAAAGACCCTTAAACAGCCTGTTTACCCAGTTGACCCTCACAGTTCTCATTGCTCAAGATCGACCACATAGCATGCAATTAAAACAGAGATGGGCCAAGGAACCATATCCAACAGAGTGCTCATAAACTATAAAGAGTACTTTACACGCTGCGATATCAGTACCGATATCGCTTGCAAGCGTACCCGCCCCCGTCACACGAACTTGCCGCCCACCCACTTCCTTCCTCAATGCCGGGGGACAAAGGTAAGGAGTTGTTTGTCGCTCCTGCGGTGTCACACACAGCGATATGTGCTGCCGCAGGAACGACGAACAACATCGATACTGACCAGACAACGATTTTTGGTAAATAAGCGCCCTCTCACAGACAAACGATTTTTTTCTCTTTTGCGATCATTTAAGGTCGATCCAGCCTGTCATACGCTGCGATGTCGCTAACGACGCCGGATGTGCGTCACAAACACCGTGACCCCGATGATATATCGTTAGCGATGTTGTATCGTGTAAATGCCCTTTAGTGACAGGTGCCTGACTGTTGAGTTTCCCACTGCTTTCCTCATTTTCAAAAGAGTGACATTGATGAAAGATGCCCATGCTCTTCAGGTGCCAACTCTCACTTTCAGCAGGATACCGATTCTTAGACTAGCTGTTTTAACAGTTGTCACCAAGGAACCAATTTTTTGCTCCAGTTGTGGACAGTCTAGTTGCTGCATTTAAAAAGCTCATAGTGATTTGGAATCAAGCCGGAGGTACGCCAGCTAGCCTAGCTAGTGCTAGTTTTAGCCATTTATATTTGAAGCGGCTCAATGATGCTGATTATTGTTCAAAGGAGACAGCTATGTATGAATATGACAGCTTTGAGTAATGGAATTAGACTATGTTCCATTTTTTGGTTTGGTGGTACCATGGCCACTAATAGATTTTAGTTCCTGTGCTATGTTGTTTTTTACCGTTTTACAAAGCTGGGTTATGCAACACAGTATGAGATTTCAGAGATATTCACACCCCAAGGCACACTGTACAAACACTGTTTTATTGTAGATTGAGCTAACAGATTACAGTGCCTGTATGCTGTTGTTTTTGACTGCTATGCAAAGCTGCATAATTCAATGCAGTATGAAGTTTCAGAGATATTCACAGAGCAAGGCACGCTGTATACACCATGTTTTGTTTTATAGACTTCAAGCAACTCACTTATGCTGCTCATTCTCTAGCCTGGGAAGCTGAAGCATTTTTTTGAAAAAAATATTGTTCAAAGGAGGCAGCTATGTCTGAATATGACAGATTTGAATAATGAAAAATTACTGTTTCCATTTTTGGGTTTGGGGTATTGTGGCCGTGATGAAGGGAACTCAGCCACGCTAAAGTAATGGAATTAACCTTGACACCTTGATGTAGTAGCGGGCATCCAGCATGGCGGCCACCCAGTAATCAGCACTGGTAACCATCAGGGGGACTTGGTGGTCACTTGGCAGTCACTAGCTCAAGGAACTGCTCATGTTAGTCACGCTAACCAGAGGCCACAACAAGCTGTCATCAGTTAGAGGTATTGCAGTTTAAAATTTACAGATTCCTCCCCTCTAGAAAACCTATTTTAAGAAGGCCCCTAGACAGCCTCTTTACCATGTTGAGCCTCACAGCCAAGATTATCTGAGACCCAACATTCTTGCACAGTGATGTAATACGGATGGTTTTCAGAGCTTCGCAACACGGTGCCTTCTGCAGCGCAGTTACATATTTGTGACAGATTAAGCCTGCAATACCTGGTGCACAGTGACAAGTTTTTTTAATTTAAACTAAAGTCACAGATCCGGCTGCACACTAGCGACAAGTAGGATTTTGTTAAAAACTAAGGCCAGAGAGCCTTGTGAATAATTGCGATAGCAATTTTTTTCCCCAAATATTAGGGTCACAAACTGTGGTAAGAAGTGACGAGAGGAATTTTATTTTTTGAAAAAAAAAATAATTCCATAAACCCTGTTGAGCAGTGGTCCTCAAAATTAAGTCACAGACCCTGGTGAAAAGAGGCAAGAGATAGTTTTTTTCTAAGAAAATAAAACTACAGACCAAGAAGTGGCGACAGCAATTTTATTTTCAAAAAGTTGAGACCACAGACCTTGGTGAGAAATGTTGAGAGGTATAGTTTTTTTTAAAAAATTGAGGCTACAGACCCTGGTGAGAAGTGGTGAGATGTAATTTTAACAAAACATTAAAGCCACAGACCCTGGTGAGGAGTGTCTACAGGTAGTTTTTCCCAAAAAAATTAAGGCCACAGACCTGGGAGCACATTGACGACAAGTAAAATTTGGGGGAAGAAGAAGTACTTAGCAAACCTTTTTTTATTGGATTTTCAATGTGATCCTATATGTAGGGTATACAGTATTTTTGGAGTCTTCAAAACACTGGGCATGGCAAATAGATTATACCAATGCCTGTTTGTCTAGTTGTCTACTCAAGCAAAGGTATGGACATGTCTGGTTTAATCCATGACATTAATTTTAATGAAAGTCAGCTTATGCACATTAGCTGAGGACAGGTGGATGTGGATGTCTGGTGAGCCCCCCCCCCCCCCCCTTTCCTGATGAAACACATGTTCAGACAGTACACTTGCGGCAGGGGAGGCCAGCAACTCCAAGGTGTATTGTGCAAGCTTAGGCCATGTCTTCAATTTAGCTACTCAGAAATTAAATGATGCACAACCATTAGCTAACACTGGGATATGTGTGGACATGTACTCTTCCACCATGTTTGCTAAATGCTGACTCCTGGAAATAGATACCATAGCAAATGGTGTTGCTGGATTGTGTGTAGGGCTGTACATGAACTGTTACTACTTTGCAGCCATGATGACCCTCCCTTTGGAAGTGTGGCAATGCAAGCACTGCATTGTTCACTTCCTCCTTCCAGAACTGTCCACTGGCTGAAAAGTTTTAGACATGGCCGCTTTCCACTCAGAAACCATATTTCAGAGCCCTATGTTAATGACAGCCCAGATAAAGGAGTCAATGTTTATTCCTACTCTTCTTTTTCCGGTACCACTACTTTGTCCTTCATAGCCTCCAGCATTTTTCCCAGCAGGTATAAAATCGGTATAGTGATGCTGATTATGGCATCATCAGCACTAGTAATATTGGTAGAGTATTCAAAGGAACGCAACATGGCACACAAGTCCAGGAAGAAGGCCCACATGTTTGTAGTGAAGTGGTGTTGGTTCACAAAGCAATTCTGCCTTGCGCGTTTCAGCTGAAACTCCACTATTGTCTGCTGCTGCTCACACAGTCTCTCCACCATATGCAGGGTGGAGTTTCACCTTGTTGGTATGTTGCATATGAGGTGGAGAGCGGAAAGGTCAAAGTAATTTTGCAGTGCAGAGACGCGAGCAGTATCAGGGTGAAAATGACGAACGTGTGCACTTACTGCCTGCACCTTCAACAGAAGCTCTAACATATGTGGGTAAGTTTTGAAGAAGCTCTGCACCATCAAATTCAGCACATACACCAGACAAGGGACATGTGTCAAGCCGCCTAGGCCCAGAACTGCAACGAGATTTCGGACTTTATCGCACACCACCAGGCCAGGCTGTAAGTCCACCGTCACCAGCCACTCATCTGTTTGTTCTTTTATACCCATCCACAGCTTCTGAGCAGTATGAGGCTTGTCCTTCAGGCAGGCGAGTTTAGGAATGGCATGCTTTCATTTACTCCTGGCTATGCATTGGAACTTAGTTAAGCATGTCTTACTCTAATCGCATGAGAAGGAGGTGGAGGAGGTGGAGGAAGCAACACTGACCGACAAGCATCCAGTGATCCGAGGTGATGTTAGGTCATTCGCTTGAACACCTGGCGCCTCATTCCCAGCCGCCACTACGTTTATCCAGAATGCAGTTACAGAGATGTATCGTCCCTACCCATGCTTACTGGTCCTAGTATCCATGGTTACGTGGGCGTTTCCACTTATGGTGTTGCCGAGTGAACAACAGATTTGTTTCATCACGTGTGTGCAGGGCAGGGATGGCATGCCTGGAAAAATAGTGGCGGCTGGGAACAACATACTGCGGTACAGCCACAGGCATCATTTGTTGGAAACTGTCTGTCTCCACCAGCCACAATGGCAGCATTTCAAAGGCAAGCATTTTAGAAATGCTGTAATTCAGGTCCAGGGCTCATGGGTGGCAAGGGAAAATTTCCTCTTTCTTTCAAGGGTTTACGGTCTGGAGAGCTGCAGCCTTCCATGGGACAGTCTGGATTTAAAAGTATCAAAAAACAATTCCAGCTCACCACTCCTCTGCGTAGAATTCCATTTGGGTCGGTGCATGGTATCCGTGGTTGGCATCCATAGCTGACATAATCATTAGAAGGAAAATGTATTTGCCTATGATTAAGGAGTTTTTTTTCTAAAGCGCGTAAGGCGGGGAAAGGCATATGGAGAGATATTTTTTTTCCATTAACATTTTTTTAATGTGACCTAATAAACTTCAAGATTTTTAAAGACAACTGTGCTGGGTTTGTTTCTCTCTCTGTTTTTCCTTCTAATTATTATGACAGTGTGGATATAGTAGGTGATGCTGGTGGTTGTCATGGTGGTGTTGGTGGTGCATGTGGTGCTGTTGCTGCCAAATCATGTGCTGACAGGGAGGAAGGTGGCCCTAGAGATCAGATCCTGACACTGCAGCTGATATGGCCAACACTGCAGCAGAAGAAGGAGTAGGAGGAGCTAGAGTTCTTTCCTGATTTCTCAGGGAATTACTTCATTGCACCTCTTGCTTGGAAGTCAGATGACACATCATGCCGGTAGTGCTCAGGTTGAGAAGATTTTTCCCTCGCTTCAAGTTCTGATGTCACATCTTGCAAACCACCACTCTCTTGTCATCAGCATGTTAACGGAAGAAATGCCATGCCAGGGAGCTCTTTTGAGCTGGCTTTGCTGGGAGGTTTTCACTAGTGTGACAAGGTGGTAGCAGCTGACTTACTGGCTATATGCCATCCACAGGGCTTATGCACCATGCTCCCTCTTTTGCTGCACTGCTGGTTTGCCTGCCTGAACACCTCCTCTTCATTGGAACCACGCACGTCTCTATCATGGTCTTTGCATCAGGTAGAGACAAACATCTTGTAGTCATCCCTTGCATTGTCTTCCACCCACTCCTCAGCTCTACCCTCCTTCCCAGTCTGCAAAATGATGAAAGCCACAGCAGTTGGCACCTGTGCTTCATAATTTTCTGAGATGTGTTTCAGTGATCCGCAGACCATGTCCACCAGCCCTCCCATGGACTCATCCTCCAACACAAGTGTTTGGGCGTTAGTGCACTTGATCTATTCCACCTCTGTGGCAGATCTAGATGTATGGACCATGAGACCCCAGTAAGCGGTCATCAAAAAGCACAAGTGACAGCTGCATGACTTGTAGCTTACACTGATTGGCTGATTTTGAATGAGTTGAGGTTGAAGAAAGATGACCATGGAACTTAGGAGATGACTCTGAGCTTTAAAGTGTGGGCACTAGGACAGTGATTTTAATTAAAATGCAATGCAGTTTGATAAATCTATCCATTGCTGTGTTCTTTATTTTCTACCCTAAAGTGGACAATGATTATTGTATAATCAGAAGGTGAAATGACCTATGTTTTTACTCATCTCCAACTTCTAAAGACCAACATGTTGTTTAATAAGCAGTAATCAAACCAATAAGTGTTTGTTCTTGGTTTAGTCAAGTTGCTCTGCCTTGTGTTTACCCCACCCTTCAATAATTTGTATACTTTAAAGTACAACATAACAATTGCAAGTCATTGACTATCTACATAGCTTTTCTTGTGGTTTATTATTTTCTTCTCTATGACATATGCAATTTAGAACCATTGGCTTCTTCTCACCCAAGCCTCTTAGTAATCATATATATTTATACAGTATATATATATATATATATATATATATATATATATATATATATATATATATATATATATATATATATATGGAAGAGAAACTGTATAAGAAATAATAACCCTTTTATCAGTGTGTAAGCAATAGAATATTTTTAAAAACAAATCATGATGTAAAGCTGGTTTAGAGTAATTGCAATGTAATATATATTTGCACCAGGGATGAAATCTGTATGCTGCTATTTCACTAACATCCATGACAAGTGTTTCAGTCATATTATGGAGACACGAGGGACAGTGGGTGCTCTCACCTGCTGGCCCAGCTGCCTTTTGAAAGATCACATGGTCCAGGACTCATCACAATTGAAAGCCCAAACTCCTTACCTGTGGGCAGAACAATACTCAAACAACACAGGGTGTGGGAACCACAATAATTAGATTTTATTGGATCCCCAACATTCAAAAGCATATAACACAAAATAATGTAAATCACACGATGTAACAGGCAACAGAGCCTCACCCTTCCGCTGGCTTACCAGGGAGTAGAATATTCATGTCTTGAGAGCTTCTAGGGCCACATACCCAAAACCAGCAGCACCCTGCTTTTCACAGGCACCAACTGAGAATAGGATAGTGACAAGCGTAGGAAGCTTCATGAGCACAGTCCGTAGCCAGGTAACTATATTCTAGAATCCTTGGTGATGTTCCTGCACTATATAATCCAGTTTGATTCACTAGCCAGCGCCGAAGTGCCTGGGTTGGGTAATGGACTTACAATCGGGATCAATACTTCTAGATTGAAACCATGTAGCCAAAGATCAATCCCTGGTTACTTAAACATCCCTTTTATATCTCCCAGGGCACTCATTCCAGGGAATGTGGTCTTGCCAGATTGATGGAGTAAGGCTGTGCTCTGATTGGGTGGCATTTCAATCTGCATAGGTAATTCTGTAGGATTCTCATCTGAGTTAGGTAGACAGAGAGGCTGGGGGGAAGTTACATTAACTTATAAATCCTCATTCTCAGACAATGGCTGGCTCCAATAGTCCTGTGGAACACAATAAACAAACAAACATGAGTTAACACACTACAGGGATCCAAGTCTGGCCAATTAAGAATATTAACCCCTGACAGACATTTTGCAGGGCTGTGTCTTCACACATATTACATATATAGATACATATGCTCATCCAGCAAAAAGACTTCATAGAATTATGTATAACACTGTTCTACAGCAAAATTGGTTCAGAGATTAAAACAGTTGAACTTAACTAGTTTTGTAGTGCTGAAAACAAAAATGATGCTTTAATTTGCTGATTGACTTTAATATTTAAGATCCAGAAGAGTTTGCAACTACCTATGACACGTTTTATGTAGACTTATAGACAAATTGTGTCTTATTGTTTTAGCATTATTGCATTAGTAGCTAGGGTATTACATCATCTATTTAGTCTATTTAGCCTTCAGTATTCCATCATCTTAGAATTACCAATCAAAAAAAGCCATCAGCTCTGATGACATAATCCTAATTACAGTTGCATCACCTACTTTTATAAATGCTCTGTTCTAAAGTATACAATTTTAGGATTTATTATGTGAGGAAAGAGTTAACCTTTTTTACTGACTTAGAAAATAATAGAAATTCATTCTCCCTTGCAAGACCAAACCAGACTTATTTACGTAATAAACTATGAGACCAACCTCAAGGACGCAGAATGTTTTGACTTAGAAACAACTGACAAACATCTTGTTATGGGAAGAAGAACGTTATAGATTATTATGGGAGTATAAGTCATTATGTTAATTTCTCTTGCTGGGAATATGCAATCCACGACTTAATGAATGTAGATTAATGAATATGTATGTTGCATAGTTACGCCCTAATCAACTTTGTATAACCTTGTAATGTAAACAAACTAATACACTTTCTATTCGGAGCCACACATCTCCAGTCTTATGTGTATATGTCTGCTTGTTTTCATTGAGACGAAATAGCAGAGGGGGGGGGACACCGGTACCCTCTCTGCATTCGGACATCGCTGGCAACAGCTGTGACCGTTAGGTCAACCTAACATTATCTGGCGCCCAAACAGGGACCCGTGTTTGTAATCCCAGGACGCAGTGAAGTGTCTTGCCAAGCCGAGGAGGAGGTGACCAGACGTGGGGACCAGCAACACCTGGCCAGGTAAGAGTTGAACCTTAGTCTTCTCTTTATGCTCCCCATCTCTGTTCAGTTCCCTCCTCAACGCGCAAGAGGTACACTGTGAGTAGATACTGGGTTATTGGCGGGTTTCTTCTGAACTCTGAGAGAGCCTTGCCAGCAGATGTTTTCTGTGCCTTGTTTGGTTGTTTGTTTGTTTCTCTGCCTCTCCGTGTGTCGCGTGTCTGCTCTCCTGCGCTTTGCTTCTGTGCTGTTGTCCTTGTTGGTTGTCATAGATCCCATACATCAGTGAGTGTTGAAAGGGAATAGTGTACCTGCTCTGTCCAATGGATGTGATATTCACTGCCCTAGTGTTAGTGGGAATAGCCCTGTTTGCCATTGCCATCGGATATAGAGTGTACGTTTGGTACAAGAAGGGTAACTCAGCGCCATTCAACATTCTCAGCCCCCTCTGAACAGTTAGGACACCACCTTTCAGTACGAATACAGATCAAGAGTCAGTCTCTGGGTACTTCCAGGAAAGGTGGTTCTAGACCTCACCTTAGGTAGGAATACAAAAGGAGTTAGTCTCCGAGTACTTCCAGGATAGGTAGGTTTAGTCCAAAGGACGTTCAAGGGTCTAAAAGCTGAAGAAGATAGACAAAAAATGGGGCAAGGAATATCAAAAGACAGAAGAGCTGGATGCACCCTGCAACATCTCATTACGTGTTATCATGGCAAAAGAACAGCCAGTCAGTCCAAGGAAGTTTTTAAGACATTTGGATTGAAGGGAAAGGATCAATTGGACCACAACAAATGGGACACAATAAGAGCTACTAGAGCAGGAGTGATAGCAGATAAATCATGGACTAAACTAGTCAGAACTCTTTCTGACATGGCAAAAACAGCCCACGATCAAGGTTGGATATACCATGAAGAATCAGACACATGGGAAGAAACTGGGAAGAAGGCTAATAAGGAACAGCAGCTTCCTCCGTACCTGTCAGCTACTCCTGGATTCACAGGATTCTTCCTCCCCCTAATAAAAAGACAACATTGCTCACAACAGTGACGTGGGAGTCAGAAATGCTTACAGGGGCTTCCCCATGCTGCTCCCATGTCATTTGAGCACTGTTGCTATACATTTGTGACATTTTTGAGATTTCTCCAGACCACTGGGGGTGCCGCTGGAAAAATACTCAGGTATCCCATAGGCTAACATTGGGCTTGGGGCTCGGGTCGAGCACCCAAGTATTTAAAAAATGCTCTACACGAGCATCGAGCACCCGAGCATTTTACTGCTCACTCATCTCTAATTATCTTCAATAACAATTGTGTTTACATTGTTTACAATTGTCTCATAGAGCGAATATTGGCTGAAGGTCCATATAAAACCGAAATGTCATAAGCTGTTTTTTTTTATTCAGACTGTTCCATTTGTAAATAAAATTGACATCTTTTTTGCCATGCTTCATATTGAGTGCTACGTCTAAAGAAATAAAGACATTACAAAGCTTCTCCTATACTTTCATTGTTAAATACGTAGGGCATACGAATGGCCCATGGGTGGCACAGGGATACCATCCATGTGCTGTATGTGTTTCTCAGAGACCCCTAAACTTATGTTGTCCCTTGTCATCAATTGGAAAAAACAGACATATCTCTGTGTGGTTCACATGCACACATGATCCATGTAAAGCAGGGGTCCCCAACCAGTCACTCAAGAGCCACATGTGGCTCACCTGCTCCTGACATGTGGCTTGCCGTTGGTCCCCGGAAATGTAGCAGTACAGGACCGCAGGACCATCTGATTCTCAGGGCTGGTGGTTACTGGTGGGCAGACTGGGCAGCTGATCCAGGGCCCCCACGCTCTTAGGCCCCCCAGTCTTTCTGTCATAAATTTCAGTGATAGCACAATTTCTGTACTGTTGCTGAAGTTTAAGCAGTTGCAGAATGACCTTTGGTGACATCCCAGTCATGTGACTCACCTAAGGTCCTAGCGCTGCACTGCGGGAGTCCACAGACCTGCACATTTGCAGTGTCAAGGACCTGGAGACACCACCTCTATTGAAATGTATGCACGTCTTTCAGGCATGCATACATTTGAACAGTGTGGCAACAGGACTGAGGCAGAGGAGCTCCTCAGCACCGCACCAACATACCGTCATCACTGGGGCCGAGGCTGCAGAGAAGATGACAGGTAGGCACAGGTAAGTGCTCCAGAGGAGCCAAAGAGGACATGTAGGCAGGAGCGTAACTACCGTGGTCACATACATCACCACTGCGACCCGAGCCCTGCCCTGCCCCAGCCCCTGGTTCAGATGGATGTGTGTCCGAGGTCATGCATCCAGCTGAAATACATTGCAGAACAGAGACCCGTCGGGTCCCTGCACTGCGATGTGCCGGCTGCCAGTTAAGGCCATGAATATTCATTGCTCCCCACGCACACAATTTTGGGCATGGGCAGCAGAGAATATGCTGACAGCTGCCGGTGCTGTAAGTGGGTGTGCATCACACTGATGTAATGTGCTGTGCCACTTACACACTGGTCATTTGCTATGCCAGTGTCACAGAAGGATGCCGGGGGAGTACAGTGTAGGTGAGTACAATCGTTTATTATTAGCATTTTATTTTTTTTTACTGTATGCTGTGGTGGGACTATATACCAGGAGGATGGGGAGGCTATACACCAGGAGGATGGAGAGACTATACACAAGGAGGATGAGGAGACTATATACCAGGAGTATGAGGAGGCTATCTTTCAGGAGGATATATACCAGGATGGGGCCATGATGGGAGCATATATACGAAGTTGGGGCCATGATGCTAGCATATATACCAAGATGGGGCCATGATGGGAACATATATACCAGGATGGGGCCATGATGGGAACATATATACCAGGATGGGGCCATGATGAGAACATATATACCAGGATGGGGCCATGATGAGAACATATATACCAGGATGAGGCTATAATGGGAACATACATACTAGGATAAGGCCATTATGGGAACATATATACCAGGATGGGGCAATGATGGGAACATATATACTGTAACACCTGCCAGGATCAACAGACTCAGGTGGGATGTAATGGACAGACTAGGGGGAAGCCCCTCACCAAGCAGGACCCCCAGAACCCTGAAACCCTTTAACCCCTATACAGGGATTTGGAATTACACAGGGCACTGGAGATTTCTACCTGTGGAAGGCTGCAGTCCGATGAGAGTAGTCGTCAGGCAGGGTCAAACCAGGAATAGCAGAACAGGGACAGAATCGGCAGGCAAAGACATAAACAGAAAACGTAGCAGTGGTCAGATCCGGGTCAAGCAGCGAGGTACAAAAGCAGCAGGCAGAAGGGTAGTCAAAAAACACACAGACGTCAGCAAACAGGAATCAAAATACAAACAGCACATGAGCCAGGAGTACAAAACTATCTCTGGCAGTGGTCATGTGACAGGAGGGGGAATAAGAAGGGTGTGGTGTCTTCCCATTGGCTGTAGCTGAACGCTGGCAACTTCAGCTGGAAGACACATGCCACCCACAGTCAGCCAGCGGTACTGCAGATCCCAAGATAACGCAGCCCAGTGGATGATCGGAGCCTGCGCCCACCGGTGCCGCTGGCATCGACTCCTCTCCCATCCCCAGCATCATCCACGGCAGGAACACGGCGTCGCCTGGCGATCGGAGCAGAAGTCACTGGAGCAGACTCCGGCGGTGACGTAACATATACCAGGATGGGGCCCAGATTGGAACATATATATACCAGGATGGGGCCAGGATGGGAACATATATACCAGGATGGTGCCATGATGGGGCCTTATATACCAGAATGTAGCCATATATACCAGGCTATATCCATGATCGGGGATATGATATGTGGTCTAGTCATAGTGTCACGGTATTTCTCCCTGATACTATATGTGGTAATATTCGGTTACTGCGTGGTCTAAATTATGGTGTGATGGTATTACTCTCTTGTATGCGGTTGTATTTGATCCCTATGTGTTGGTAAAATATTATTTGGTCATAGTGTCGTGGTGTTTCTCCCTTGTATGAGCCTGTATTCGGTCACTATTTGGTGGTAATATGTTGTCAGGTCACGTTGTGACGGTATGTCTCCCTTGTATTGTAGTATTATTGGTCTTGGTACTGTTGAGGATGAGGAGGGCCTTTCCATCAAATACTTGATAACCTTTTGACATAGGGAATTGTAGGAAGTATGTCAATTTGCCTTACATAAGTCAGTCAATAGAGAACCCAAGATGGCCCCTGATGACGTAATAGACCTTCCCATTAGCATCACCACAGATCTACCCAGATTAAATCATAGGCCTGCTCATAAGCATCACTGCAGATCCACCCAGATGACATCATAGCCCGGCCCATCAGCATCACCACAGATCCGCCCAAATGACATCATAGGCCTGCCCATCAGCATCACCACAGATCCACCCAGATGACATCAAAAATCTGCCCATCAGCATCACAGATCCACCCATTGATTAACCCATGGACTGTCCCACTTACTAATGGGCATGTCGAAACATGCCAACGCTATTAGTCTATATAAGATGTCGCATGTCTAATAAAAGGTTCCTCAGTGCCATTTTACTCTGAAAAAGAAGAGAGTTCACATCTGACCCTTTTGTCTGGTGTTGATTTCCCTTAAGCATGCACTTGATCCACACCAGTTAGGTCAGGCAGTAGGCAACTAGTGAACCCTTATTAGGAGTTCACCCTAACAGTATAGTGGATTGTGTTGTGTATAGAGGCCACTTTTTCTCTGATATCAATATGGGGAAGATTCTTTATTTTCAATTGTTGTTTCCTGTTTTCTACTGCTAAATTGGCTTTGACTATGTTTTTATCTCTACAGTGTGGCTCTCGACTAACTTTCAAAGTCAAATGTGGCTCTCAAGGTAAAAAAGGTTGGGGAACCCTGATGTAATGACATGGACATGTGAGCAGGACCATAGGGTACGTGTGGTATTCAGGAAAAAAAATGGATGCCACATGTTCCGGAAATACAGACATGAAAAGGGGCTTTTAATAGATAAAGAGGAGTAAGCCACTGATAAACACCTCTTGTGGTGACCTATTTGCCATGATAATAAAAAGATTAAGGGGTGCTTCACACATAGCGAAATCGCTACCGAAATCACTGCTACGTCATGGTTTTGGTGACGCAACAGTGACCTCATTAGCGATCTCGCTTTGTGTGACACTGAGCAGCAATCTGGCCCCTGCTGTGAGATCGCTGCTTGTTACACACAGCCCTGGTTCGTTTTTTTATTGTTGCTCTCCCGCTGATAAGCACACATCGCTGTGTGTGACAGCGAGAGAGCAACAATCCTGAATGTGCAGGGAGCAGGAGCCGGCGTCTGACAGCCTGCGATAAGCTGTAACCAGGGTAAACATCGGTTAACCAAGGTGGTTACCCGATATTTACCTTCGTTACCAGCCTCCGCCACTCTCACGCTGCCAGTGCTGGCTCCTGCTCTCTGCACATGTAGCTGCAGTACACATCAGGTTAATTAACCCAATGTGTACTGTAGCTAGGAGAGCAGGGAGCCAGCGCTAAGCAGTGTGCGCGGCTCCCTGCTCTCTGCACATGTAGCTGCAGTACACATCGGGTTAATTAACCCGATGTGTACTGTAGCTAGGAGAGCAGGGAGCCAGCGCTCAGTGTGCGCGGCTCCCTGCTCTCTGCACATGTAGCGACGTTATGATCGCTGCTGCTTCTGCTGTGTTTGACAGCTAAGCAGCGATCATAACAGCGACTTACTAGGTCGCTGTTACGTCACAGAAAATGGTGACGTAACAGCGACGTTGTTATCGCTGTCGCTATGTGTGAACCCAGCCTAAGTGTTAAATTCAACATCCCTCCATTCACCCCATTCATTAGCTAGTTAACCTACTTTGCTCAAAGTGTCATGAAGAACAAATTTCTCTAATGTGTTTGATGGATTTAAGGGCATTGCATTGTGATAATCTCATGATATTAATTCATTGTTGCTATTAATTATAGTGAAAATCATAGTCATAGTTTACAGCTGTGCATATGTGTCGCCCGGGGACCAGGGGTTACTCAGATCCGGGCCACGAGGTCACTTCTGTGGGTATCACGGTGGCGTGACCCGGTCTGTAATCCCAGGCTCCACAGTAAAAGGGGTTTTGTTAAGGGAGATTGTCCATGAGGCCACCCACGGTTGTGGTGATTGTGGACACCACCGCTGCGATGAAGGTGCGGGACTCCCGGGAGCGGTGTTGGGATGCAGCTTAGATGTTAACCCCTCCGTGGGTAGGGGCAGTTGGTCTCGGGGCCCGTTCGGGGATAAGCAGGGAGCAGGGCGCAGTGCTGCGGTGCGGTGCCTGAGGGCACGGGCGTACTCACAAGTAGTTCACACAGAGTCACTGGTAACTAGGAATTGCCGGTGTCTGCAGCCTTCGGTACGGGGTGTTAGTGTCCCACACACGGTGCAGCAGCTCCTGTTGTTTTCCTGCAGCCAGGTGCCTTTCTCTCCACTCTCTTCCTCTTTCTCCTCAGCCGGGAACGGGGAATCCACTCCCCTGCAGTGATCCGGGTCACCCAGGTACCGGGGGGCCACTACCCTGCCCGGCTACCTCTGGCCCCTTCCTCACTCACAGCCTGTTCCGGACCTCTCGGAGCACGCTTCACTATCAGCCTGGGAGCTACAACTCCAGACTCCTCTTCTGTCTGCCTCTCCTTACACTCTGCTCCAGCCCCTCCCCTCTGCTCTGCTTTTCTCCTACACTGGGGGCTGTGGTTTGTCCTGCTGCACCGGTATGAGATCAGATTACCAAGGAGGATTAACTCTTTCTGTGACAACCTGGCTTTGCCAGGGCGTCACACATAAGTAATATCAACCATTCAAAATTAGATGCAATAGATTTGACAATCTCCCAACCTTTAAAGTTTTCACTTCGTTCTATGGAATCATTTCCTAACATCATGGAACTCCAGTCTTTTAAGCTTTTTTTTGTAGCCACCTAGTGCTTTTAATATCATATCTTATTATAATTTATGACACTTGTAGAAAGAGCAGCAGGATCATAGTATCATGGCACTTATTTTCTCAGCAGGATAAGTCTTCTATTTAAGGATAGACATTATTAACAATTATTAAGCTAGGTATTTACGCCCCTGATCTCTGATAGTTGTTTACATGTTTCTGTTTGTTAAATGGCAAAGTTTATTGATTTGGCAAATCCAGTACCACAAAGTATATTTCCATTCTGTCTTTGTTCTACTTTGGGTTCAGCATTTTTAAATGTCAACAGCAAACTGTTATTGATCTGTAATTAAAAGTGAGGAGAAAATTAGCATAGTAAAAGTTTATAGTCATTAGCCCAAGTACAGCCAAGCAATTATTTACCTTGTTCTAACATTTATTGTCCATTCAGGTATTGACATGCACTATGATACTTACTAGAACAATTTAATTATTTGAAAGAACAGATTAAAGAACATTGTGCTTAGCTGACTTACTACCGCCTTAAAATATGCCTACTAGCACTACTGTCTATTTTTTCTTATTTTCAGACCATGTTTTTATGGAGGCCTAATGAAAGATATAAATTAAAGCAGTAATCATTGGCATGCAGAAGAAAGAAGCTAATTTTTTTATTTATATTTTCCCATTATCGCTATGCAGGCATATAAAACCCAACGGACAAACAAGTACATTCTAACATGTCAGGGAACAAGTAGGCTTCATTTAAGGATCAAAATACATCTGTAACGCAAAACATGACTTGGCTACAAAAAGCAAGTGATGAACAAATAAGAAGACAAGTGTTTAATATAAATTCTGGAAAATAAAAGCGAAACTTTTGTATAGTATGCAGTGCCTAGAGAACACAGGGCCCACCCGAGAAAATCATTCTTGGGGCCCACCATCCAGTAATATAGAAATAAGACAGGACAAAGAAAGCAACAAAAAGGACACCAATGAAGTGTGTATTCAGGCCTAGGACACACAGCGAGAAAAACAGTGCGAGTGGAATGCGATAAAAAAATCGCATTCCACTCGGACCATTATTACTCTATGTGTCCGCTCCCATGAGCGATTATTTTCTCAGCCCTAATCGGACACAGAAAATAGTCGCAGCATACTGCGAGTGGAATGTGATCCTGTTCCACTCGCACCCATGCAAGTCTATGGGGCGTGAGAAACATCTCGCATCAGCCAGCAAGGAGATAAAGGAGGAGGAGATAGAGAGATAAATCCCTCCTTCTCCTTTGCAGCGCCAGCCCTCCCCTCTGCAGCACTGCCCCCCTCCTCAACTGTGGTCTGATCGCAGGATCCGACCACAGTGGCATGACACTCGGCTCCCGCTGTGCTGCGAGTGTGTGCCGAGTGTCATGCAAGCACTCGCACAAATCCCTGTGCCTCAGCCTAAGGCCCCCTTCACATGTCCGCCTAAAACACAAAACATGGTACAGGTTTTATCAGTGTTTTTCATCAGTGTGCCATTAATGTGTTATCCGTGTGTCATGTGTGTTTTTCCTCTATGGCTAAAGAAACAAAGATATTACAAAGATTCTCCTATGCTTCAATGTTAATTAAATACAGCACACAGACGGCACCCGGATGACATCACGGACCCATAGACTTGTATTTCCCTTGTTATCCCTACTGCCAAAAAAAAATCGGACGTCTTCATGTATTTTGCACAGACACATTGCCCATGTAAAAACAAGAATATGTAAGCAGCACCATGGGCTATAATGGGTACATGTGGTATCTGTAAAAAAAATGGATGCCCCACGTACTGGAAACATAAACATCTGAAGTTGGCCGATGATAAAGCATGTGAAACTAAATATCATAGATGTCTTTCATTTATCTGACCTCTATTTGGACTACATTGGATTTGATGAGCTAACTTAGCAAAACATGGGCTTTATATGGTTAATAGTATGGTCAAAAGGGGATGGTGTACGGAACTGGGTTTTTTTTTAAATCAAGTATTTTGCTTTTTGTAACTTTATTACAGCATTATTACTGTATTTGACAGAAACTATGAAAACATTATCGTTGAGGCTTAGTGAAAGTCGATGTTGTTTTGTTGCCTCAAATTTTACACCTGCTCGTTAATTTGGTCCTTTCTGCAATTGTATGACTGCATCTTTATTTTATTTTTTTACTTGGATTTGAAGAAAAGCTAAAGCGGGCTTTACACACTACAACAAATCTAACGATGTGTCGGCGGGGTCACGTCGTAAGTGACGCACATCTGGCATCGTTAGTGGTGTTGTAGCGTGTGACAGCTACGTGCGATTGCGATTGAACGTAAAACCGTTCATCGCATACACGTCTTTCATTTCCTTAAAATTGCACGTCGGGTTGTTCAATGTTACCAAGGCAGCACACATCGCAGTGTGTGACACCCCGGTAACGATGAACAGATCTTACCTGCGTCCTGCGGCTCCCGCTGGCAATGCGGAAGGAAGGAGGTGGGCGGGATGTTTATGTCCCGCTTATCTCCGCCCTTCCACTTCTATTGGCCGGCTGCTGCATGACGTCGCTGTGACGTCGAACGTCCCTCCTACTCCAGGAAGTGGATGTTCGCCGCCCACATCGAGGTCGTATGGAAGGGTAAGTACGTGTAACGGGAAATAATCGTTTGTGCGACACAGTGAACAATTTGAACCTGCCACACATACGATGGGGGCGGGTACGATCGCATACGATATCATATGTGATATCGTAAGGTGTAAAGCAGGCTTTAGGCTCACAGGCCGCAGTCACTGCTCCCTATCTGCTTAAGTTGATTCCACAGGTTTTTAGTGACATGGAGGGCATAATAACTAATAGGCACATCTGCCTGTCAACTCAAAATATTCACAGGCTTACAATTCTCAAAATGAACAAGGTCCTGGACTGGCCCAGCTGATGACATTAGCAGAATATAATGCCAATTGATTCTTTTTTCTGGTGTATTCCCATGCACCCTTTCTGACACCAAAAAGGGTATACGATTCATAGTTTATTATATTTCATGTCCTCCTCATCCTTTTTCTCCTCCTCCACCATATACTGTAAATAAGCTTATCATATGGCTCTTGCTTCAAATGTTTACAGGGCCATTATAGTTTTACTCGTCACAGACTGGAGCCAAATCAGAATCTTCCAGGCTGCATTCACAGATACCTTCATGCTTAAGCTGATTCCGTGGGTTTGTATTGCTGCCAGGGGCATAATAACTGATAGGCGCATCCGCTTGTCAACTGAAAATGCTAACAGGCTGACTATTTTCAAAATGAACAAGGCATGGATTGGCCCCAACTACTCAACCCCAGCAGATGAAAGCAGCAGTACCTAAAGCCAATTCAAATGTTAAAACAAAAAAGGGTGTAATTTTCATGTTTTTTTATTTTTCTTGTCCTACGCCTCCTCCTTTACCATATCCTAAGATATCACTCATCATTTTTAGAGGGCCAGCGGGTGGACCGCAGCCAATATTTAGAGAGCCAGCAGCCAGCCCTCACTCACTTTTGGAGGGTCAGCAGCTGACCCTCACTCATAATTTTTAGACAGCCGACCCTCACTCATAATTATTAGGGGCCCATCAGCCGACCCTAACTCATCATTTTTAGAGCGTCAGCTGCTGACCTTCACTCACTTTTTAACATAACCCTAGCCCTCACCAATGCAGTTACTGGGAAGGCCACTTAACCATCGACACATGGACGAGTGTTTGTGTCCAGGAATGCTGCAATTGACTGAGGGCAAACTGGGTGAATGTTTTAGAGGACGTGACATGGATCGACACACGTGACACTGACATAGTGGATTGTGGGCTTTAGTTCCATCAGGGTTTCCTCTATCTCCTACACCAGTTGGTACCCCCCCTCCTCCACTAGCTCCAAATTTTCATATTCAAGCACTTCGTCCATATCAGTTGCAATCTGTAAGTCCTGCAGCATTGAATCGGCAACAGGCTATGGTGAAAATAATTTCTTTAGGTGACAAACAGTACACCGCCACAGAGTTGTTGAAAGGTATAACAAATCAGACAGTAGTGTGACTCTTACCGCTCTATCTACAACCAGGCATGGTCATGTTTCATAATGCATGTAACTTGGAGGCTCTGAAGCTTGACAAGCTCACACATGAACAAGGCATGGCTGACATGCTCAACTTAGTGGTTTAGCACTTTCTGAAAACTTACCCAGATTTACTTGAGCTTCTTGTAAAGATATGCCATATGTGCTCCCCATTTATGTCCTGCAACCTTTCCAGTGACCCTTATGGTCTACGCATGTTGGCCAACATTGATTACTGGTTGTTCACCCTTCTCAACCCATGCTACAAGGAGAACTTTCCATCTCTCTTTCTTGGGGTGGAGAGAGGTATTATAATGGTGCAATACCAGAAGTTATAAAAATTTCTCATCTGACAATGCTGGCAGCATAGGTCATAGTTCCTTGGAAACACTTGCAAAGGTCTGGGACAGTGTAATTAGATCCGAGTGCCCAAGCCCTAATGCGTAGGGTAGTCTCACATAAAGGCAAAAGTTTGTGAAAATGGTGAAGGAGTATCAGCATCTTCCATGATTCCTCAATGTCGTACAACTATTGGGTATCCAAGCTGGACACATGACATGAACTTTCATTATGCCTGCAGGTGCTGGCCTGCCCTGTCTCTAGTGTTTTGTCACAGCGGATTTTTAGTGCCACTGGGTGCATAACAACTGAGTACCTAAAAATGCTGACAGGCTGACTGTTGTCAAAATGAACAAGGCCTGGAATGACCCCGACTTCACAATCCCAGCAGATGATAGAAGCAGAATATAAAGCCAAAACAAATGTTCCTTTTTTCCTGTTGTATCCTCATGTACCAATTCCCACCTCAAAAAGGGTGTGGTTTTTTTCAGGTCCTAATTCTCCTCCTACACGATATCAACAGGGTTAACATGTGGCCATCTGTCCAAAATTTTGGAGGGCCATGAACCAACCCGCACTCAAAATTTTTGGTGGGCTAGCAGGTATCCTGCACTCATATTTTTTGAAGGGCCAGCAGCTGACCCTCACGCAATTTTTAGAGGGTCATCAGGCGACCCTCATTGTTGAATTTTGGAGGCCCATCAGGTGTCGCTCACTCAACTGACAAAACTTTGAGGAATCAACCAATATAGTGAGTGACTCAAGCCTGCTTTACACGAGTCGATCTATCGTGCGATAGCACGAGTGATCGTACCCGTCCCCGTCGTTTTTGCATCATGGGCAAATCGCTGCCTGTGGCGCACAAACTCGTTTAACTCCCATCACATGCACTTACCTTCCGGACGACCTCGCTGTGGGTGACGAACGTCCACTTTCTGAAGTGGAGGGACGTTCGGCGTCACAGCGACGTCACAGGGCAGCCGGCCAATAGAAGCGGAGGGGCGGAGATGAGCGGGATGTGAACATCCCGTCCACCTCCTTCCTTCCATTAAGCCGGCATGTGCCGTGGGACGCAGGTACTCTGTGTTCATCATTCCCGTGGTGTCACACGGAGCAACGCGTGATGCCACGGAAATGATGAACAACCTGCACCCATGAAAATAAATGATATTATGAAAGTTAACGACGAGTACATGACTCACGATTTGTGAGCGATACTGCGTCGCTCAGAGGTGTCACACGAGACGACGTCATGCGCTATGCCGGATGTACGTTACGAAAATCGTGACACCGACGACATATCACACAATATATCATCTCGTGTAAAGCCCGCATAAGACTCCATAATAAGTATAACAATCCCACTTTTGTGTCTACTCAAACGCTCTTTGTTCACAATCAAAGAAGAAGCTTTGCATGGACCTTGTGGAGATGCAAAAAGTATACAGGGTGCTATATGCTTGCATAACTTGAGTATTGCTTTGTAAATGTTGCCTTTTAGGTTTGTGGACACTGAGGCTTTCCGCAACCTGCTGCCCTGCGGTACTTGGTCCCCAGCTACCAATATATTTCCTGATGTACCATCTCTGTGATAGGCCCACGGAGTCTGGGGGGTTACTCGTCAATGGGCTGGTAAAGGGGGTGGGATGTCACAGCGGCCACGCCCAGCTATGTGACCCCAGCAGTGTCAATAAAGTTGAATGAAGGGAATATTTACAGGGGAGAAGAGTATGTATTTGTGATGCTACCTGTGGTCTTCGGCTCATTTAGGAGCCACCGCTGTGGGAGGTATCCTCTGAGGCAGAAGGTAGCACAGCTCGGTTGGTGCAGCTCTCCACAGGCAGAGCTCAGACCCCAGGGATGTTGGAAGTCATAGTTTTCTGCTGCCATGCAGCTAAAGCGAGGGTGGGGTGCAGGAAGTATTGGATGGCATAGGGCTTGCAGTCAAAGTTCTTTGCTCACTGAAGTATTACCGCCTCTGGAGTGTGTAGCTCCGCTGCCATGGGCTCCAGCCGATCTCGGATAGCTTGTAGGCCAAGGCCGGTGCTTCTCCCTGTGTTCTTCCTTTTGGTAGTCCCTCCACCCAAGCGCCTGGCTAGTGGAACGGGTCATGGGTGCCTATCGCAATTCCCCATGAGCCCTTTAATCCCCTTTCTATCTGGGAACCCGGGTCAAGTGCTACAGCTCCAGACCACGGTCCCTAGCTTTTCTGAGTGCTCTTCCAATCCGTGTCTGTTCACGGTTGCTTTCCTTTCCTTTCTCTTTGTCTGTCTGTGTCACCTTCCTCCCCCTTATAAGAAACTCCACCCACCGGGTTACTGAGCTAGTGGGCAGGAGGTCCCATACCTCGTGATGGCCACCCCCAGCACCCTACCCTAACCCAGTCCCAATTTGAGGACAACTGACTGTGTGTTGTATGGATTGTGGTGGTTACCCGCAATGACCTCCTCCGTACCAGGGATGAATACCGCACCTCAGTCGAGGTGCAGTACCCTGTGGCCTGATGCCTCAGGGGCATCACACTCCCCCATAGCAAATCCCAGCACGTCCTTGGGCTGGAAAGAAAACAACACAGTAGTTACAACTGCAAAATTTTGTTATGCTGTAAAACATTAACATTTCTTCCCTTTATGGGAGGCATGGTTTTACACACGTTACAAACTCTTACACCATCTATATTAAGACAAATAAAACCTTTAGTACCATAAAAAATGCAATACTTTGGTACCACAACAAGGCAATAAAACATTGGCTTTTTGCACGTTGCATTGCTCTGACCAAGCGAAACAAACTAGTAGAAGACAAGCAGTAAGGGGGACCTGCTTCAAACCCCCAACATAGGCTCTGGGCGTGCTTCAGATCATTCTAGACCACTCTTCATTACTTCTGCATGCGCGACAGGTTTTGGGGTTCTGGGGTCATAGTAATTCTGGTAGGGAGCACAAAGGGTGCTGACTATATACAAGGTAGTCCTGGCCACACCTAGTCCAGTGGCCCAGCCGTCCATGTAAAATCACACTTATCACTTAAAACAATATTAATATTCAGATCAATCAATCAACTATTTACATTCTTTATATCAGCTCTTTTCTGCTTTTTGGCTGCTGGCTCCTGAGGGCTATTTCCTGCCCCCAGGTTCTGTCCATTCAAGGGACACCCTCGGGCGTAGTGCCCCGCTTGCTCGCAGCGGTGGCAAATCCGCTGCCAATTGGCGTCATAACGATCAGGAACCTGGGGCAAACGGGTTTCTTCTTCACCGCTGCCAGGGGAGGTCATCAGCACTAGAGGCCAGCTCAATGGTTGCCGATCGCTGAGCCCCCTGTTGAGATTGCACTAATTTGGTCAGAGCAGCTATACCTTGGGTCAGCTCCAGGACCTGGAGCCACAATTCAACGATAGAATCTCCAGCTAATGTCTGTTCATTAGCTCCCAATGTTGCCCAAGTTGCCAGTACTGACTTCGGTTCTGATACTGCGAATAACTGACAAGGCCCGGTGTCGCGGAGGTTCAGTTCTCCTAACATCCGGATGGCCTGATCTTTAAGCTGAAGGTGAGGTCTGGATTCTGCAGGGTCACTATGTGCAGCTGAGTCCGATAGGCGTCGGACAGGAGTCCCTCAATGAATTGGTTGGTAAGCAGTCAATCCTCATCCTGCAGTGTCTGACTGCTTGCAACTGAACATGCTGTGTGTTCCTAACGTGGTGCACAAATTAAAAAAAACCTGGCGTAAGGTTCCCGCATTATATGTTACAGTTACAGGCTGCAGCCCTCAGCCATATGCTAATCTTGGCTGAGTATCAAAATAAGAGGACTCCATGTGGCTTATTTTTATTATTTAAATAAATAATTTTTAAAAAACGGCATATGGTTCCCCCCTCAATTTTTATACCGAACCATGATAAAGCTGACAGCTGGGGGCTGATATTCTCAGGCTAGTGTTTTTGCCCCCCCCCCCCGGATTAAAAATAGCAGTCTGCAGCCACCCAGGATTGTCAAGATGACTTTACCTGAGGTGAGATCACTGGGTTTAATGAGCTCAACTGAGGTCAGGTGGGGTACCGTGGGTAACTTCAACTGTGACCGTAAATAAACTAAGGGACATTACCTCTCAATGCTTTAGCTCAGTCATTCTCTGCCTTAAGCTACAGCATGCGGACATGTTCTGTATTTAGCAGAGCTGGAATGGTTGTAGCACCTCGTGTGGATTATGTCTGAACGTGGTGTGTTAGGGGTTAATAAATTGGAGAAAGAGGGTTGCTTTCTGTATTTTATTTCAAATTAAAGATTTTTTCTGTTTTCTGTTTATTTTTTTTCACTTACAGATTAGTAATGGGGGAAGATCTCATAGACACTTGTCAGAAATCTCAGGGCTTGATGGCAGCTGTGAGTTTTCACATCCACCCCATATATTACCCTGATTGCCACCCCACCATGGCAATCGGGATGGGCCAGGTAAACTTTCACAGTTGGCGAATCTAATGGATGCTCTAATTGTGGGGCATCTGCAGGCTGCTACTTTAAGGCTGGGTATGGGCCCAATAACCATATACCTCTCCAGCCTGAAAATATTAGTCCCCAGCTGTTTGCTTTATCAGTGCTAGTTATCAAAAATGGGCAAGAGCCCACGTCTTCTTTTTATTATTTACTTGAATAATTAAAAAAAAACATCATGGAGGTGCCTCTATGTTTGATAACCAGCCAAGATAAAGCACACAGCTGGGGGATGCAGCTGTGCTGGTTATCATAAATAGGTGGGGGACCGCACGTGAAAGTGGAGTAATACTCTGACAATATTGTTCTCAGAAGAAACCTGTGTGTTTCAGAGATGCATTCAGGCATCTTCCCCATGTTATTCTCATTAAATTCCAGCACTTTTACATCAATTTCAGCATTTTTACAGCCTAGCAGAACATCCTGGGAGGGTCTGCTAGAAAATTATTTCAGTTTCCTCTTGACTTGCAAAAGATTTGTTATTTGTGATGAATGCACAAATACTACAAAATATTTGAGATGAATAATCCAAACTCGAATATTTTACTATTTGCCCCTCACTAGTCATAACTGATTTATGGTCCATAGCGCTACCTACACACCTGTCAGTAAGTGTGAGTGTACATGTGTATACAGAGCATGAATGGCTATACTCATGTGAAATGTGTACATAATACATATGAGCGAGTACTGAAATATCCATAATCGCTAAAATCATAATGAGTACTTTGTAATACTCGCGTATTCGTTCTGAATAGAGAGTACAATGCAAGTCAATGGGAAATGCGAGTAATTTTCTGCTAAACCCAACAGAGAGCTCTGGGGGCCTGAAGAAAAGGTTGAAATGGATGGGAAAGTGATGAAACTGAATGGAGAGAGCCTGGAGAATATGCCTGTATGCATACAGTCATATGAAAAAGTTTGGGCACCCCTATTAATGTTAACCTTTTTTCTTTATAACAAATTGGGCTTTTGCAACAGCTATTTCAGTTTCATATATCTAATAACTGATGGACTGAGTAATATTTCTGGATTGAAATTAGGTTTATTGTACAAACAGAAAATGTGCAATCCGCATTTAAACAAAATTTGACCGGTGCAAAAGTATGGCCAACCTTATCAATTTCTTGAGTTGAATACTCTTAACTACTTTTTACTGACTTACTAAAGCACTAAATTGGTTTTGTAACCTCATTGAGCTTTGAACTTCATAGGCAGGTGTATCCAATCATTTTAGAAAAGGTATTTAAGGTGGCCACTTGCAAGTTGTTCTCCTATTTGAATCTCCTATGAAGAGTGGCATCATGGCCTCCTCAAAACAACTCTCAAATGATCTGAAAACAAAGATTATTCAACATAGTTGTTCAGGGGAAGGATACAAAAAGTTGTCTCAGAGATTTAAACTGTACGTTTCCACTGTGAGGAACATAGTAAGGAAATGGAAGAACACAGGTACAGTTTTTGTTAAGCCCAGAAGTGGCAGACCAAGAAAAATATCAGAAAGGCAGAGAAGAAGAATGGTGAGAACAGTCAAGGACAATCCACAGACTACCTCCAAAGACCTGCAGCATCATCTTGCTGCAGATGGTGTCAATGTGCATCGGTCAACAATACAGCGCACGTTGCACAAGGAGAAGCTGTATGGGAGAGTGATGCGAAAGAAGCCTTTTCTGCCAGCAAGCCACAAACAGAGTTGCCTGAGGTATGCAAAAGCACATTTGGACAAGCCAGTTACATTTTGGAAGAAGGTCCTGTGGACTGATGAAACAATGATTGAGTTGTTTGGTCATACAAAAAGGCGTTATGCATGGAGGCAAAAAACATGGCATTCCAAGAAAAGCACTTGCTACCCACAGTAAAATTTGGTGGAGGTTCCATCATGCTTTGGGGCTGTGTGGCCAATGCCGGCACCAGGAATCTTGTTAAAGTTGAGGGTCGCATGGATTCAACTCAGTATCAGCAGATTCTTGACAAGAATGTGCAAGAATCAGTGATGAAGTTGAAGTTACGCAGGATGGATATTTCAGCAAGACAATGATCCAAAACACCGCTCCAAATCTACTCAGGCATTCATGCAGAGAAACAATTACAATGTTCTGGAATGGCCATCCCAGTCCCCAGACCTGAATATCATTGAAAATCTGTGGGATGATTTGAAGCGTGCTGTCCATGCTCGGCGACCATCAAACTTAACTGAACTGGAATTGTTTTGTAAACAGGAATGGTCAAATATACCTTCATCCAGGATCCAGGAACTCATTAAAAGCTACAGGAAGCGACTAGAGGCTGTTATTTTTGCAAAAGGATGATCTACAAAAAATTAATGTCACTTTTATGTTGAGGTGCTCATACTTTTGCACTGGTCAAATTTTGTTTAAATGCGGATTGCACATTTTCTGTTAGTACAATAAACCTCATTTCAATCCAGAAATATTACTGAGTCCAATAGTAATTAGATATATGAAACTGAAATAGCTGTTTCAAAACCCAATTTGTTATAAAGAAAAAGGTTAACATTAATAGGGGTGCCCAAACTTTTTTATATGACTGTATCTGACTCACATATGGTTTTTGGGAATGAGGATGTTACCGTATTACGCTACTTTTACAGATGCACAAGAACACCTACCAAACCTAACCTAAATTGCATTTTTCAGGCCAAAAAGGTTAAGAAACAGTTTTTCCTGCATAATCACTTGAATATAAGTTTAAATATGATAGGACTAGGATAATTGATAGCTAGAATAGATAGACAGAAAAAATATAAAGAATAGATAGATAGATAGATAGATAGATAGATAGATAGATAGATAGCTAGAACATATAGATTAGACAGAAAGAACATATAGAAAAGATAATAAGAAAGACAGAGAATAGATAGAGAAAAATAACAGAATAGCTCAATAGAGCTTGGACAGCTGTTTTTTTTTTAATTTTTGGGGGTAAAAAAATTATGTGGGGTCCCCTTCATTTTCCATATCCAGCAGAGGAACAACAGCAGCTGCAGGTTGCAGCCCTCAGTTGTCTGTTGTACCTTGGCTGGTTATGAAAAATAGAAGGGATCGCATGCTTTTATTTTAATTATTTATTTATTTATTTTTTAAACTCTTCAGCTCTTCCCGTTGCCCTGGTGCGGTGGCAATTGGGGTAATAAAGAGTTAATGGAAGCCCACAGCTGCCACTAAGTCCTAGATTAGTGATGGCAGTCGTCTATGAGACCCCGCCCCATCACTAATCTGTAAGTTAAAGTAAATAAACAGAAACACCACACAAATCCTTTATTTGGAATAAAATACAAAAAACACCCTTTTTCACCAGTTTATTAATCCCCAAATACTCCTTCAGTTGTGGATCATCCTAGTTTCTTGGGGTAGAGCATTCCAGAGGATTGGTGCAGCTCAGGAGACGTTTTTGAATCGGTAGTGGGAGGTTTGGATTAATGTGGATGTTAGATGAAAGTCGTGTGTGGAGCATAGAGAATGGGTAAAATGATAGACAGAGATATGGGTGGAGATGTAGGGGGTGCCACGCTGTGAAGCGTTTTGTGGTTGAGAGCAAGCAATTTAAATTTGATCCAATAATATATGGGCAGCAACTGCAATGACTGGTAAAGAGTGGAAGCATCCAAGTAATGATTAGAGGAGAAAGTCTAATGAGGGGGAAGACACTTAATAGAGATTTACCTGCCTGCGGCCTAGGTGTTATCGTGATGCTGTACACAGAGAGGAAGACTTAAGGGTGCTTTACATGCGGCGACATCGCTACCGATATATCATCGGGGTCACGTCATTAGTGACGCACATCCGGCACCGGTAGCGACATCGCAACATGTGACACCAAGGAGCGACCATCAACGATCGCAAAATCGTTCAAAACCGGTGATCGTTGACACATCGCTCCTTTCTTTAATATCGCTGCTGCCAAAGTACGATGTTGTTTGCTGCGGCATCACACATCGCTATGTGTGACACTGCAGGAACGCCAAACATCTCCTTACCTGCGTCCACCGACAATTCAGAAGGAAGGAGGTGGGCGGGATGTTACGTCCCACTCATCTCCGCCCCTCTGCTTCTATTAGCCAGCCGCTTAGTGATGCCGCAGTGACGTCGCTATGACACCGAACGCACCTCCCCCTTGAGGGAGGGATTGTTCGCAGTCACAGCGATGTCGCTGACAAGGTATGTGCGTGTGACGCTGCCATAGCGATAATGTTCGCTATGGCAGTGAGCACCAAATGTCGCTTGAATGACGGGGGTGGGTGCTATCGCTAGCGATGTCGCAGCGCATGAAGCACCCTTTAGGTTTAGGGGTTAGTTGGCGGAGGGAGAAGAAATTCAGTTTTGGAAAAGTTAAATTTCAGATAGATAGCAGACATGATGTTGGAAACTGCGGACAGTCACTGGTGTTCTGTAATGGACTGTAAAGAATGAATTGTTAACATGGCACAGGGAGTTTTATTAAGGTAGTAGTGCAGAACGCAATGTAGATGCCAGTACTACCTTAAATGATTTTTCAGGCTTCAGCTAAAGTGTCTGTGCTCCAAATATACAGAAGCATGGGGAAGGGTCCACCAGAGGATGCTCTGGTGCTCTGATGGGCTAGTCCAACACAGACAGCATTGACAAAAATATTCTTTCATTTTTTGTTTTATATCTTAGATCTGCTTAGGATTATAGCAAAAGGTAAGTATATTAAAGATCTGATTTATATCAGTGATTAAGCCAGTTTATTGGTCTTCTCTATAGGTAATGCAGCTTTCAACCAATATCAGTTTAGACATCCTAGTGATGTAAATTATCATCCTCATATTCACTATACATAACCTGCTATAATAGAGTCTCTGTGATAAACTGATAATACCTTTTTAGCCACATTTTGCAAACAAAAACTCTCAATTTCTTCATTAGAATTGCTTGTTTCTCTTTTGCTTGTTTCTGCCAATATGAATAAGACAGCTGTTGGCAAAGTGTTTATAGATATTAAATAAGATATGTTATTTAACAATAGATTTTATGAAAGTATTAACTTTAATTGACCATCAGGTCGAAAATGATATTGGATCTACGGAGCTGAAGTGAACTACATATGTATACTTAATATACAAAGCTGAGTGTATGTATGTGTATGTATGTATGTATGTATGTATATATGTGTGTGTGTATGTCCGTTAAAGTAATCCGCACATCGCATTTACAATCACAAAATTTTGCACAGACACCCCATGTAACTCAGGGAACTTCATAGACTTTGTTTTGAAGGGAAAATTTAACCCCGCACTTTACAGTTACTCTACAAAAAACCTACCTCCATTAAAGTCAATGGAGCTGGGAGTTGCAGGTCATTAATTGGAGCTCTGATTGGTTGCTATTGGAAACAAAGGATATTCTTTTTCTAAGAAGTTTATGTGTGAGGTAATATGATATCAGTGTAGAGACGGATAGAGAGAAAGAGACAGAGACAGACAGACACAGACAGCCAGACAGAGACAAACAGACAGACACAGATAGAGACAGACAGCCAGACAGAGACAGAGACAAACAGACAGAGAGAGAGACAAACAGGGAAAGACACACAGGGCAAGAGACAGACAGAGGCAAACAGACAGAGGTAGACAGGGAAAAAGACAGACAGGGAAAGAGGCAGACAGAGGCAGACAGGGAAAGAGACAGAGACAGACAGAGACAGACAGGCAAGGAAAGAGTCAGACAGAGAAAGAAAGGGAGAGAGACAGGCAGAGACAGACAGGTAAAGACACAGACAGAGACTCAGGGAAAGAGACAGACAGGAAAAGAGAGAGACAGAGAGAGACAAACAGACAGAGACAGACAGGGAAAGAGACAGACAGGGAAAGAGACAGACAGGGAAAGAGACAGACAGGGAAAGAGACAGAGAGAGACAGCCTAGACAGACAGAGACAGAGAGACAGACAGAGAGACAGATAGAGAGACAAACATAGACAGAGAGATAGAGAATTAGACAGACAGGGAAACAGACAGACAGACACCCAGAGACAGACACCCAGAGACAGACAGATACAGAGACAGACAAAGAAACAGAGTGATAGACAGACACAGAGAGACACACAGATAGACAGACAGAGTCAGACAGGGAAAGAGACAGACAGAGACAGAGAGAAATAGACAGAGACAGACAAAGAGATACAGAGACAGACAGAAAGACACAGAGAGAGACAGACAGATAGACAGAGAGATGCAGAGACAGACAGGGAAAGAGACAGACAGAGAGAGAGACAGACAGACAGAGACAGACAGGGAAAGAGACAGACAGACAGAGACAGAAAGGCAAAGAGATACAGAGACAGACAGGGAAAGAGACAGAGAGAGACAGCCTAGCCAGACAGAGACAGAGAGACAGACAGAGAGACAGATAGAGAGACAAACATAGACAGACAGAGAGATAGAGAATTAGACAGACAGGGAAACAGACAGACAGACACCCAGAGACAGACACCCAGAGAAAGACACCCATAGACAGACACCCAGAGACAGACAGATACAGAGACAGACAAAGAAACAGAGTGATAGACAGACACAGAGAGACACACAGATAGACAGACAGAGTCAGACAGGGAAAGAGACAGACAGAGACAGAGAGAAATAGACAAAGACAGACAAAGAGATACAGAGACAGACAGAAAGACACAGAGAGAGACAGACAGATAGACAGAGAGATGCAGAGACAGACAGGGAAAGAGACAGACAGAGAGAGAGACAGACAGACAGAGACAGACAGGGAAAGAGACAGACAGACAGAGACAGAAAGGCAAAGAGATACAGAGACAGACAGACAGAGGCAGACAGACAGAGACAGACAGAGAGACAGACAGACAGAGAGATCCAGAGACAGACAGGGAAAGAGACAGAGAGACAGATAGAGACAGACAGACAGACACACTGAGACAGATAGACAGAGACAGACACAGAGAGACACACAGATAGACAGATGGAGTAAGACAGGGAAAGAGACAAACAGACAGAGACAGACAAAGAGATACTGAGACAGACAGAAAGACACAGAGAGAGACAGACAGAGAGAGACAGAGACAGAGAGATGCAGAGAAAGACAGGGAAAGAGACAGACAAAGTGATACAGAGACAGACAGAGAGTGAGGCAGACAGACAGAGAGACAGACAGGTAAAAAGAGACAGACAGACAGAGAGATACAGAGACAGACAGGAAAAGATACAGATAGACAGACAGACAGAGACAGAGAGACAGAGACAAATAGGGAAAAAGACAGACAGAGACAGAGAGAGATATAGAGAGAGGCAGACAGACAGAGACTGGGAGAGAGTGAGAGAGACAGAGATACAGTTACTATCCCAGGCACTGCCAGGTACTACAGCTAGTATATATATATATATATATATATATATATATATATATATATATATATAAAAAAAAAATTCCCGACAACTGTATAATATTTGGCTATTTTTAAACATTGCAGAACACTGAAATTTGTCTCTATGGCATCTATCTAGCATTCTGTGCTCCTGTAGCTTTTCTCTATTTATTGCTGTGTCACACTTTGACCCTAAAACTATGCGCAAGTGAATTTCCATGCCCAATTGAGTCTACATGTCAAGTAGTCCTGACTATATCTCCCCTGTGTCCAGAGACACATCTTGGGGGGAGCAGGTGAGGCATATGCTCTTGGTACAGATACAAGGAGAACACTATTGGACTTTCTGATTCAGCGGTCTGGGCGGTCTCCCAGCCGACTGTATTTTGCTAACCCCGGACTGAGAGTTGGCTGTTTTCTCAACCAACTATCAAGCTTATAACCTTCTCAGAAAAGGTGTCTGATTCCTAGCTTTCAATCATACTTGTGTCTTTCAGGGGGGAGTACAATTTAAGCTCACTTCAAGCACATCGAGGTCAGGGAGATCTCTGCAGCATAATCCGGCCATCTGATCACGCTGCTGACATCATTATCCACTGCTGCAGCATTGCAGTGAACGTCGGTATGATAAATAGCCTTATTAAAAAAATAATATGCCATCTGACAAGTAAAAAGGGTCCAACATGGGGATTTATGTTAAGAAGGCACAATGCACTTTGTCAGGATTTACTCAAGAGCGGGAGGTCTCATAATTATAAGTATGTAATTTGTATACCTGTAGAATGTAAGCCCACAAGGGTAGGGCCCTCTTCCCTCTGTACTAGTCTATCTACTGTAACTTGTATATGTATTCTGTATGTAACCCCTTCTCATGTACAGCACCATGGAATTAATGGTGCTCTATAAATAAATAATAATAATAATGCTGTCATGTGCCAACGAGATATGTGCTGCATCACTCAATTCACTTGTATTAAGTGAGGCCAAAAACATCTAGTCAGAAGTATGTGAAAAGCTTACTTTTGGTCACATTACCGCAAGCATGCAAGTCATATACTTATGGTTACACAAACATGGGAAACTCCTGACAGCTTGCAGTGCACATTTGTGAGGAATCAGAAATCTGCAGTCACAAACCTGAACAAACCCTGTAATTCAAAAATTAACCACAGTATTATACCCAAACCTGGCAGCATGTAATATGCTCACTCTCAAGATTTGACTCTGCTTGCCAGTTCCAGTGGCCATCACATGACCATTCACATATGATTTTCATACATGCGGTAACGTGCTGACTAGTTTCTCTTTCTTCTTCTCTCAATAAAGAAAGGGCTGTAGTATTTAACTAAATATTGAGAGAATTATATAGAGCAGCTATTTGGCATGTGACTCTAAAAATGCAAATGATATATGAGTAGTCAACTGATGACTACTTAAGCCGATTAAGCTGTATATAGGAGGAGGCACCAAATTGAATTCTTGCCCCAGGTGCCGAAAACTTAGCTCTGCCTATGCCTGGTGCCACCAATTTTTTTATCCTCTGCATTGCTCATAAAACATTACCACAAAGATCCAACATGGAGAAAACTTAGTGTACAACCACTCTACTATAGTATGCAAAACTTGAGGCTTGATGCTGATGCCCAGTCCTAACCCTGTTACAAGAGAGCCATCAGTCCAGTTAGCAAAAAAATTGTAAAATTACTAGCAAAACAATGACAATGGTACATGCACTCAATAGCAAAAATATATATTTTAAAATTTATTTATTTATTTTTATAAAAATATATATATTTGCTTTTTCAATAAAGTCAGCATACCTTTCGGACACAAATGTTTTGAAGAAATATTTAGAGACTTGAAGACACTTGTGGCATGTTGCAATTTGCCTGCAGTCTTTTAATCATCAATTTCACCTTTAGTATTTGAGTATAGATGAGCAAATCGGTCCATGGAGGATTGATTTTGTGCCAAAATTTCTTGAAATTCGCAAGTTGCCTCAAATTCAATCACTTTGCAATTTTATTCATGAGGGTCACTGAAAAGAAAATGTCTGGCACCATCTCACACACTGCTGAAGACTCATTGAGTGGACTAATAACATCATGTGGGGCAGTGTGGGTTTCGCCAGAATGCCCTCAAGCTAATGTCGCGGGCGGAGGAGGGGACGCTGCGCTCTCCCACTGCTCGGGTCCGGCTGCCGCTGCCGCTGCTCTGTGGTGGCTCGAGCAGTAGGCCGGATCCCGGGGACTCGAGCGGCGCTCCTCACCCGTGAGTGAAAAGGGTGGGGATTTGATTGTGGGGGATTTGAGTATTGTCTGTGATGCCACCCACAGTTGTGGTGATCTTGGTGACACCACCGCTGCTCTGGACGGGGATCCCAGGAGCGGTGACAGGGAGCAGCTTTGTTGTTAGTTCTCCCCTCCGTGGGTAGGGGGTTGGTTGTCCTGGGGCCCGGTGATGGGGTAGGGGTGGATGGCAGGCGGGCTACGGGGCCTGGTGAGGTGCAGGGTTGCGGGGGCAGCGCTTCCCACCGGTAACCCGCTCCCCAGCTTGGATATGGGCTGGAGGAGCCCCTTTTGCCCGCAGGCTCTGGCCCTGGGAAACGGTTGCCTTGGCGGTGGCGGTGTCTCCCTCCCTTGGTTGGACTGTTGCCTTCTGTCGGGACTTGGCTGCTGGGAGGTAAGATATACTGACCAGGAAATCTAGATATAATTTGATTGTTTGGTCATCAAGATTGTTAGTCCTTTAGCGTTACCCAGGGTGCACCACGTGGAGGCGGACTAACATTGCACCCCAATGCTCAAGTCCCTAGTAAATTAAAACATGCCAAAATAATTGCATTGTTAAAACCTGGGAAGCCTGAAGATAATCCATCAAGCTATAGACCCATAGCCTTGTTGAGTTGCTTATATAAGCTCTTAGAACGCTTAATATATAACAAGATCAGTCTAAAGATTTTTGACTCAATACCTATAGAGCAAGCCGGCTTCAGACCTGCTCGAAACTGTAGTGACCAAGTCTTAGCTTTGACAACTCTCATTGAAGCTGAATTCCAGAAGAACAAGAAAGTTTCAGTGGCGTTTATCGATCTCTCTGCTGCATATGATACTGTGTGGAGGGAAGGACTTTTATATAAATTTCTGAAGGTGATTTCATGTAAGAAAATGATGTACCTCTTGAACAATATGATTGCAAATCGAACTTTTCATCTTATTATGGGCGATTCAACCAGTTGTAAGAAATCTTTAAACAACGGACTGGCCCAGGGATCAGTGCTGGCACCTCTCCTGTTTGCCCTGTACCTAGCTGATATTCCTAAAACAGTGTCACGGAAATTTGGATATGCCGATGACTGGGCACTTGCTATGGTAAGCAAAACAATGGAGGAAGCAGAGGACGTTCTTACAAAAGATCTTAGTGTAATGGGAAAGTACTTCCGACAATGGAGATTAAAACCTAACCCATCAAAAACGGAAGTTTGTTGCTTTCATTTACACAATGCAAGTGCCAAGACTGAACCTAAAGTACAATTTGAAGGCCAATCTGTTAAACACAATTTCAATCCTAAGTATTTAGGTGTAACCCTTGATAGAAGTCTAACTTTTAAATCCCATCTGGATACATTGGCACAGAAACTGAAAGCACGTAATAATATTATTCAGAAACTTTGTGGATCCTCATGGGGCTCGGCAACATCTGTTTTGAGAACATCTACTCTTGCCCTGGTGCACTCTGCTGCAGAATACTGTGCTCCAGCATGGTTAAATAGCTGAAACCAAAAAAGGTGTTTCTGCACATAAGGACTTGTCAATAATTCATACAATATCCATCATGATTAGAAAAAATATCAAATTTTATTCAGTCATAATTGAAGTACAATATTATATTATTTTATTAAATGCTGGTCTACACAGAATTTTAAAAGAACCCTACCCCATAAAAACAAACAAAGAAACAACTGGTGCGTTGTGGAACAGTCATAGTATCAAAAATTCATTTATCATACATACATGTAAGTTCCTGGGTATTAGTAGGCAAGGGCGCATCCAATGATTGCCCACAGCTATATTAGAGTGCCAATTAAGCTCAAGAAATTTTAAATCTTAAACCTACAGTTTGCATTTCATATTGCGGCCAGATCTATAATTCATAACCGTATGGGTGGAATAAATAATAGAGTTACGCTGTTTTTCAGTTGACAAAATTAATATATATATCATTTATGAAAAACAAAACACAATGTTCAAAGGCAATATATATATATATAGTTCAAACCAATACACAGGGGCACAAGGCTTCCTGTTAGAGGTAAAGGGACTTTCCAAATATTAATGAAATTGTGTTATTACATAGGATAAATCCCAACATTTAAAGATATTTTATCAACCTGATATTTGCCTTATATTAAAAATAAATCACCCCCATTAAGGTTGAGATAATTCAGAGTGTCATGGTTAATGTACCCAGATGGTGGACCACAACGCCCAGCACCTCAGTGTAACCACTGGTGCGTTATGGAACAACCATAATAACAATAATTCCCATATCGCATATATAGATATAGATTCCTGGGTGTAAGTAAGTAAGGACACCTCCAAAGATTACCCACAAGGTCTTATATCAAAGGCAAAACCACCTCCATTAAGGTTAGATTAGTTCAAAGAGCCATGATTTGTATACCCGGATGGCGGACCACAACGCCCAGCACCTCGACGCGTGTTTCGCCTCTCGCTTCGTCAGGAGGTCCTCCTGACGAAGCGAGAGGCGAAACACGCGTCGAGGTGCTGGGCGTTGTGGTCCGCCATCCGGGTATACAAATCATGGCTCTTTGAACTAATCTAACCTTAATGGAGGTGGTTTTGCCTTTGATATAAGACCTTGTGGGTAATCTTTGGAGGTGTCCTTACTTACTTACACCCAGGAATCTATATCTATATATGTGATATGGGAATTATTGTTATTATGGTTGTTCCATAACGCACCAGTGGTTACACTGAGGTGCTGGGCGTTGTGGTCCACTATCTGGGTACATTAACCATGACCCTCTGAATTATCTCAACCTTAATGGGGGTGATTTATTTTTAATATAAGGCAAATATCAGGTTGATAAAATATCTTTAAATGTTGGGATTTATCCTATGTAATAACACAATTTCATTAATATTTGGAAAGTCCCTTTACCTCTAACAGGAAGCCTTGTGCCCCTGTGTATTGGTTTGAACTATATATATATATATTGCCTTTGAACATTGTGTTTTGTTTTTCATAAATGATATATATATTAATTTTGTCAACTGAAAAACAGCGTAACTCTATTATTTATTCCACCCATACGGTTATGAATTATAGATCTGGCCGCAATATGAAATGCAAACTGTAGGTTTAAGATTTAAAATTTCTTGAGCTTAATTGGCACTCTAATATAGCTGTGGGCAATCATTGGATGCGCCCTTGCCTACTAATACCCAGGAACTTACATGTATGTATGATATATGAATTTTTGATACTATGACTGTTCCACAACGCACCAGTTGTTTCTTTGTTTGTTTTTATGGGGTAGGGTTCTTTTAAAATTCTGTGTAGACCAGCATTTAATAAAATAATATAATATTGTACTTCAATTATGACTGAATAAAATTTGATATTTTTTCTAATCATGATGGATATTGTATGAATTATTGACAAGTCCTTATGTGCAGAAACACCTTTTTTGGTTTCATATACGAGTAACATGGTGGGATCTGCGCTGCCTAAAGTTTAAATAGATATGGATCTTTGGTCCCTCTTTTTGGTTAATATGGTTAAATAGCTGTCATGTAAACTTAATTGACACTCAGCTGAACAACTCTTTGCGTATAATATCTGGTGCTATTAGACCTACACCTGTTCACTGGTTACCTGTGTTGGGTCATATCGCACCTGCAAATCTAAGAAGACAAAAGCTTCTACTTAAAGAGTACACTAAAGTAGTGAATAATGAAAAACTTCCAATACACCAAAATATCAGAGATGTTACAATACAACGATTGAAATCAAGACATCCACCCATCCGAACTGCAATCACCTTGCATGAACAAAACTTCAATTTAGAGGAGAAATGGCGAGAACTTTGGGTCAATGTAGTAGAAGGTGATCCCCAAATGTTCCCTAATTTACAAAACCCTCCGCCAGGCTTCAATCTACCAAGGAAAACATGGGTTACTCTAAATCGTATCAGAACAAACTTTGGCGTCTGTGCAGATTTTATGTATAAGTGGGGAAAATATGACTCTCCGACCTGTGACTGTGGAGCAGATCATCAAACTATCCAGCACATTGTTGAGGAGTGCCCCCTGAGATCCTACCATGGTGACAAGAAGGATTTCTATATTGTAAATGATAACGCTATTGCATATATAGAAAATCTTGATATTCAAATTTGATTTTTATCCTGTTGATATTTTTCCATCACTGTCTATTGTCTGGTGTTTATTTTTATATGATGGCAAGATATACGTTCATACGATTAAGTAAGTTGGCTGCTGGGAAACCCAGGAGGTTCCATTCACTAACGAATTCCGCAAATTCACGGCGACTCCTAGCCTTGCCGGGGTCCGTAAGCCCCTGCCAGATGGTGCTGGCTTCTCTTTGCATACCGGTCCGGTTCCGCCGGGCCACCGCCCGTCCATGGTCCTTACGGTAGACTCCGATAGGCCACTCCTGCAGACAGTCACCACCGTCTGCCAACCTTGCTGTACCGCCCGGGCCACACACCCGGACGCTGTCAGTTAGTTGCTCCACTACCACTTTCCTTCCTTCCACTTTCACCTCCCAAACTAATCTGTCTTCTTTTCCCGCCTCCAGGACTGTGAACTCCTCGGTGGGCGGGGCCAACCGCCTGGCCCACCCCCTGGTGTGGACACCAGCCCCTGGAGCAAGGCAACAAGGGTTTTGTGTCTGACTTCGGTGTGCCTGACCGGGAGTGTGGGGTGTGTTGGTGTTGTGCTCTGTGGCCCCTGGCTTGTCCAGGGCGCCACATTAACACATCATATTGATTAGCCCTGCCAATATAAAATATGAGGGCTGGCCAAGCAGATTCATTTTAGACTTCAGCAGATGGATGAAAGGTGCGGTCTCAACACAGACGTCATTCGACATAGAGATAGAAAAATACCTAGTCTGATTGTAGTATACTACTATAGTGCTGTAACGATAGTCCTGGGAGTGCACCCACTGGACCGTGCACCGGACTCCCCTGCAACGCCGCTTTGAGCGAACCCCTATACAGGGACTGTCGGTCATGACCGCAGAGGGCCTAGATGCACGGAAACCGGGATCAGCAAGAGTCACCGGATGGAGTCCTATGGATACAGGACTCAATCTGAACCAGGTACAGTTTAACAGGATCAGGCAAAAGTCCAGAAGCGGACACTGGTGCAGTTTAACGGGATCAGGCTAAAGTCCAGAAGCGGAGACTGGTGCAGGTTAATTGGATCAGGCTGAGGTCCAGGAGCGGAGACTGGTGCAGGTTAACGGGATCAGACTGAGGTCCAGGAGTGGAGACTGGTGCAGGTTAATGGGATCAGGCTGAAGTGTGTGCTCAGAACGGTACTCAGGATGTGCAAGCAGAGACAGAGTTACACAAAGCATAGGCATAGAGGGATCTGAACAACTGGTACAAGAGACAGCTACAGGGACGCGTTGAACAAGCACAGGCCATGGGGAATAGGAAGTCCTAAATACCCAAGGTTAATTAGTAGTCATATCCCGGACAGCTGTGCTGGCCCTTTAAGTCTAAGTGAGTGCATGCGTGCCCTGTAGTGTGCATATGTGAGGACCGCAACCCGGAAGTCAGAGACCACAGGAGAAGAGGCAGTATGCTGGAGCACAGGTGGCTGCAGTGAGTGTGCGGCGCGGGGCTGGGACCAACCGAGAAAAGGTATGTACAAGGTAGCAGGAGAGCGGGCTCGGTGGGGAGCAGGGACCCCAGGGGTTGGAGCGACAAGTGATGGGTGGCGCCGTTGGATCGGGAGCGTGGCAATTGGAGTGTAAGGCGGGCTTTGCACACTACGACATCGCAGGTGCGATGTCGGTGGGGTCAAATTGAAAATGACGTACTTCCGGCATCGCATGCGACATCGTAGTGTGTAAAGGCTCGATGATACGATTAACGAGCGCAAAAGCATCGTAATCGTATCATCGGTGCAGTGTCGGCGTAATCCATGATTATGCTGACGCGACGGTCTGATGTTGTTCCTCGTTCCTGCGGCAGCACACATCGCTGTGTGTGAAGCCGCAGGGGCGAGGAACATCTCCTACCGGCGTCACTGCGGCTTCCGTAGGATATGCGCAAGGAAGGAGGTGGGCGGGATGTTTACATCCCGCTCATCTCCGCCCCTCCGCTCCTATTGGCCGCCTGCCGTGTGACGTCGCAGTGACGCCATACGACCCGCCCCCTTAATAAAGAGGCGGGTTGCCGGCCAGAGCGACGGTCGCAGGACAGGTGAGTCCATGTGAAGCTGCTGTAGCGATAATGTTCGCTACGGCAGTTATCACAAGGATATCGCCGCTGCGACGGGGGCGGGAACTATCGCGCTCAGCATCGCAGCATCGGCCTGCGATGTCGCAGCGTGCAAAGCCCGCCTAAGCCTCATTCTGTAAATACTAATGCAAAGATCCAAGTGACACAGTGAAGTGTTGTACATTCAAAGCCACTCAGTGTGTGTGTGAATTTATTGATCTGAGACATACACAGCATCTTTATAACAGCTTTTTTATTCTTCATACATTATAAGCAAGGAGGGAAGTATTAAACCACTGAGAGCTAATTTTGCTACTAGACTAAAATTCTGAAACCAAGTCTTGTGTGTCCCAAAAAGTGTGCTTCCTGCATTGTGAGGCAAGCAAGCCTTTTTTAAATCAAATAAATATCTCCATAATCCTAAAATGTAAACACAACTGTTTACCTTACAAAATGTTGTAAAAAATTTGCCACCCAAATACCACTGTTACCACCATTTTCTTCCAACCAGACATATTTAGGTCACTTGGACAGTAATAAGGCTCTATATAAATATACTCCGGCACACTAGGGAAAATATGAAAAGAGTCTGATATGGTGCTCAGGAGACTCCTGACGCTCCTCCACAGGTCCTCCATTCACATAGAGCCTTTGGCCAGCCCCAAATATAGTGAACTCTCATGTAATGCCTACTAGTGAGCTAGTACCAAATGATTCTTGTGGATTCACCTCAAGGCTGGCTTGAGTCTCATTTGCATGGTAATTAACTCTCATGTAATGCCTACTAGGGAGCCAGTACCATATGATTCTTGTGGATTCACCTTAAGGCAGTCTTGAGTCTCATTAGCATGCAACATTGAACACGGACCTATACAGGTTGCCCTATATGTTACATAATATTCATTCAGACCTTGAAGTCCTCCCAATTTTGCCATTTAAGACGGTCCTGGACCTCATCTCCACCACATCTCACAATAGATAAGGTGTGATACTGAACATTTGATATTACATCAAATACCGCCACAGTGATATTTGGATGCTAGAATTACCGTACTTACCTGATCCGCTTGGGTGCTAGTTTAAAAATCATTCTTGTTATACTTAGTCCTTGAAGAAAACCCTCACTGGGTTAAAATGTTGGACAGTATATGAACACACAAATATAAAAAATGTTTTGAGCACCATATCGGACTCTTTTCATATTTTCCCTAGTGTGCCGGAGTATATTTATATAGTATCTGTTATTTTTCTCTAGAGCACCTAATTAACCAAGGTGGTTGAGCCAGGTATATTCTACATAGTAATAAGGCTATGTCTACATTAAAGATCTCAAAACAGATTCAATATATTATCCACATACACTACAGTTCAAAAGTTTAGGGTCACTTAAATATTTCCTTATTTTTGAAAGAAAAGCAATTTTTTTTTCAATGAAGCTAACACTAAATTAAACAGAAATACACTGTATACATTGTTAATGTGGTAAATGACTATTCTAGCTGCAAAAGTCTGGTTTCAAATGCAATATCTACATAGGTGTATAGAGGCCCATTTCCAACAACCACCACTCCAGGGTTCTAATGGTACATTGTGTTTGCTGTGATAGAAGGCTAATCAATGTTTAGAAATCCCTTGAAAGCCCTTGTGCAAGTATGTTAGCACAGCTGAAAACAGTTTTGCTGATTAGAGAAGCTATAAAACTGACCTTCCTTTGAGCTAGTTTAAAATCTGGAGCATTACATCTGTTGGCTCCATTAAACTCTCAAAATTGCCAGAAAAAGAAAACTTTCATGTTAAACTTGACAGTCTAGTCTTGTTCTTAGAAATGAAGGATATTCCATGTGAGAAATTGCCAAGAAACTGAAGATTTCCTACAATGGTGTGTAGTACTCCCTTCAGAGGAGAGCACAAACAGACTATAACCAGAGTAGAAAGAGAAGTGGGAGGCCCCGCTGCATAACTGAGCAACAAGACAAGTACATTAGAGACTCTAGTTTGAGAAATTGATGCCTCACAGGTCCTCAACTGGCAGCTTCATTAAATAGTACCTGCAAAATGCCAGTGTCAACGTCTACAGTGAAGAGGTGACTCCAGGTTGCTGGCCATCAGGGCAGAATGGCAAAGAAAAAGCCATATCTGAGACTGGCTAATAAAAGGAAAATGATAATATGGGCAAAAGAACACAGACATTGGACAGAAGAAGTTTGGAAAAAAATGTTCTGGACAGACGAATTGAAGTTTGAGGTGTTTGGATCATACAGACACAGAAGAACATTTGTGAGATGCAGAACAACTGAAAAGATGTTGGAAGAGTGCCTGACGCCATCTGACAAGCATGGTGGAGATAATGTGATGGTTTGGGGTTGCTTTGGTGCTGGTAAATGGGGAGATTTGTACAATGTAAAAGGGACTTTGAATAAGGAAGGCTATCACTCCATTTTGCAACGCCATGCCATACCCTGTGGACAGCGCTTGATTGGAGCCAATTTCATCCTACAACAGGACAATGACCCAAAGCACACCTCCAAATTATGCATGAACTATTTAGGGAAGAAGCAGGCAGCTGGTATTCTATCTGTAATGGAGTGGCCAGCCCAGTCACCAGATCTCAACTCTATCGACCTGTTGTGGGAGCAGCTTGACCGTGAGTGCCCATCAAGCCAATCCAACTTGTCGAAGGGGCTTCTGGAAGCATGGGGTGAAATATCACAGATACAGATTACCGCAGCAAATTAAGAGCTAGAATGCCAAAGGTCTGCAAAGCTGTAATTGCTGCAAAGGAGCATTCTGTGACGAAAGCAAAGTTTGAAGGAGAAAATTATTTTTTTGAAGTAAAAATCATTATTTCTAACCTAGTCAATGTCTGGACTATATATTCTATTCATTATGCAACTCATTTGATAAATAAAAGTATGATTTTTCATGGAAAAGACAAAATTGGATGAAGCCAAACATTTGAACTGTAGTGTATTTAACGGACAATTAGAGGTTTTTTAGTATTGTTATTTGTTGGCAAATGTATTCATTGCAAATCAAACTTTGAGGGAACATTGGCCAAAACTGTCAAATTTGAATTTCAAACCTTCAGGTTGCACAGGATGAGTGCTGAGTTTATGGAAATTATAAACTTATTTTTTTTTGTCATTGACAAAAATAAATATTAAATAAAGTACCAGTATAAGTCTAAGATTTAGGGTGACAAAGATTTTGACTTAGTGTTGTAGTATATTATAATTACATGTAGGCATTACCATAATGAATCCACTTTTCGATGTTTAAAGCATTGTATGCAATGCAAACAATGACATTTATTAACACTGTCTTAGAAATCATCTGCTGGATCTGTATTAACAAGAAGCTCTTAAATTACATTGCGCAGTCTTAAACTGTCCTAAGAAATGAGAGCATAGCTACAACCTAATTTTGCCATCAAGGGCAGCTTTGCACAAGATCTTTGAAAAAATCCATACAAAAGCCTCAGGGAATACAGAAGGTTTTTCTCTTGTTACAATAGTTAACTTGCTGTAGATGTCAGTACTAAGAGCACTGTTAATATGACCTTTCTATCTTATACTTTAGCAGCTAAAGGGGGAAAAAAATCTCTGTTTTGTAAGAGCTGTAAATCCCAATGAGTTGTATTCTGTTAACTGAGCTGTAAAAAGAAAGCACAGTATAGTCCAGAAAATAATATCAACTGTAATCCCTGCTCTCTTATATAGAAATCCCAAGCAAGAATTAGAGGCTTGGCTAGGGGTTCAGCTCATGGAAGGGGGTGGGGGGGGTGAAACAACTGAGTGGGTCCCTAACTGGTAACCCTGATTACAACTATGGTGGTACAGCCTAATCATAGGTGTAGCGGGACCTCAGCAGATGACTGGGCTGTCACTGAAAATCACTGTATATAAATTAACACCAATATTACTGCCATATTGTGACCATATAGTGGTAGAGATCAGTCCTGCAGAACATATAATAGCTTATAGTACAGTTATAGATAGTGACTTTTTTCTGATGAAGTTGTTCACTTTTCCCATCTTTTCCATCTGGCCCAGACCAACATGATAACTTCTTCCAGCCATGACTCATCTGCAGAGATTATAACAAGGACACATTTCTAGCACCATATTCATGTATTCCCGACCTGCACAAATCCTCATCCCACTGGTACTCTAATACTGAGCCGCTGCTGCCATATTTGTCCATATTACAGATCTTCTTATTACCCCACAATATGTCTATGACTGTTACAAACTAAAATGCCACTTTTGTGCCCTCTAGATGTTAAAATTGCCCCCTAGAAAATATTAATGCTCTGTGCAAATGCCCTAGAAAAGTGTTTACATTTTTTTGCTCCCTAGAAAGTAATAATGCCCCCAAAGTGCCCTTTTCATAAAAAGAGTACATTGAGTTCCCATATAACAATAATGGCTCTTAAAGGGAATCTGTCTCCAGGTTTTTGCTCCCCTATCTGTGAGCAGAATAATGTAGAGACAAAGATCCTGATTCCAGCGATGTGTCACTTACTGAGCTGTTTGCTGTCATTTTGATAAAATCAGTGTTTTCTCTGCTGAGATCTAGCAATTGTACAAAGCACTTGAATATGCTGGACTACCTGGCAGTAAGCCAAGTAGGCCTCTAATGATAATTTACTACTGATTAAACAGGGATTTTTATCAAAACTAAACTAAGCAGCTTAGTAAGTGAAACACCACTGGAATCAGGATCTTTGCCCATATGTTAGGCTGATCTCAGATTAGGTGGTAAAAACAGGGTTACAGATTCCCATTAAGTGCCTATTTAACATTTAATAATGTCTCCTGAGTCCCCCATATCTTGCTCCCATCTACACAGCATGATGCCCACCAAAGATCAAATACATGGCATAATGGTCCTCAATAACCCAACCCTCGTATAATGGCCCTCAGTAGCCCCCACATTGTATGATGACCCCCAGTGGCCTCCTTGTGTGATGGCCCTCAATAGCTCTTTTAACGCTCTATGATGACTCTCAGTATTTCCCCCTCATTGTATCTTGGCCCCCAGTATTTCTCATACACAAAAAATGGTTCCCAGTTGTCCTCCCAACTCTGTAATAATGGTTGCTAGTATATCCTCCTCAATGTTACATAATCCCCAGTATTTCCCTTCACCGCAATTTGGCACCCAGTATTCATTGTAATGTGGCCCCAGTGGAACCCCCACTGTAATTCGGCCCTTGGTACTCCCCCACACTGTATCATGGCCCCCAGTATCCAGTCACAAGCAAAAAAAACCCATCTAGTCTGCCAGCAGACAGGACTAGTGATGAGCGAGTACTAAAATGCTCGGGAGCTCGAGGCTCGGGCCGAGCATCTCAAAATACTCGTGTACTCGGCCCGAGCACCGAGCCCAATGTTATCCTATGGGAGACCCGAGTATTTTTCTGAAATGACCCCCGGCAGCATGTAGAAACCATAAAACTGTAAATTAAAAAAAAAAACGTGCGTGTGTGTGTAAGCGTGCATATATATATACACGCGGAGTGGAGTGCGGGAGGGGCCGTAGCCGAGCGGGGAAGTGTCGGGCTAAAGGCACGGTCACGCTGTGCGGGCTGGCCAATCACTGCAATTCCACAACAGGGCTGTGGCATTGCAGTGGTCTGCCAGCCAATCCCTGCATAAGGGATGGCTGTAAAAAGAGCGCCAACATGAAGACCACGAGTACAGCACGAGTATCGCGAGATTACTCGGTCCCCGCCGAGTAGCCCGAGTACATTGATACTCGTGCGAGTACCGAGTAGTAACAAGCATACTCGCTCATCACTAGACAGGACCAATGAAGTGATATCATCGCACTGGGGCACGCAGAGTCTCAGCGTGATGACATCATCATGCTACTCCACACCCGCACCTTATGAGTCTGCTCTAGTCTTTAGACCGCATGCCTAAATTGACCTGCAGTCTACAGAACAGAGAGAGGTTGTGCATGCAGGGAAATAATGTTGGGATATATTTGGATAACAACCAAAAAGACTGCTGGAACACCTTTGCAAATGTGAACAGGGTGCTAGCTAAAAAATACATAATCTATATGAAGTGAAAGCTGCACACCAAATTCAGAGAAATATGAATAAGCATAGCTTCTCTATGATACATAAAGAAATGAAAAATACAATTAGTCATATGAAAAATTGGAAAAATTGAAAATGTGACATTGCATAACTGCTGAGGATTATTTTAAAAAAACAGATATTTTGCTAATGTATTGATCAATTCATTACTGCCCAATAACCACATCACGGTAATCTCTTATTTATCGGGTCCCTAACCAAATGTTACCTCTATGTGCGATTAAAACCTGCTTTTGTATGGGAAGCCAGGAACCTGACTATATAGGAATATTGAATAAAAATGGCTGAAGGGCGGAACTGGGTTCCCAGGCAGAAAAAAACTGCATAACAATCAAAATGACTGCTGGAACACCATTGTAAATGTGAACAGGGTGCGAAAAAATATTTGGATGACATATATTTACTCATGTTCCAGTGTGGAGCATCATAAGCACGTTCGTCAGGTTCTTCAAATTTTTGTGACACTAAATTATTTGCCAAACTAAAGAAATGTTAATTTTAGGTTAAAGAGGTATATTTTGGGGTTATTCAGATGGACCCTGTTAAGGTTCAGGCCTTCTTGGATTCGGTACAACCTACTACCCTTAATGTATTGCAGAGATTGTTAGGTTTTGCTAAATACTATCGAACATTCATTAAGAATTTCTCAGTTATTGTAAAGCCTCTAACTGATCTGACCAAGAAGGGTACTGAATTTTCCTCTTGGTCTACAGAGGCTTTTGAGACCTTTGCCACTTTCAAGACAGCCTTCTCTAAAATCTTCTGGCAGTTAAGAGAGCTGTTGAGAAATACAGATATTGCTTAGAGGGGGCTACACATAAGCTGACAGGGTTTACCGATCATAAAAGCCTAAACATAAGGCAGGCCCAGTGGGCTCTTATTTTCCCTGGTTTAACTCTTCTGTGACTTATTTACCTGGATCTAAGAATGTGAAGGCTGATGCTTTGTCACGTATCTTTGTTCCAGAGCTGAGGCCTGAAAATCCAGATAAAATTCTTAGTGAAGGAGTGTAAAGGCCCAGTCACACACAACGACTTACAAGCGATCCCGAAAATGATGCGACTTGATAGGGATCGCAGGTAAGTCGCTGGGAGGTCGCTGGTGAGATGTCACACAGTCAGATCTTACCAGCGATGCAGGAACAATACAGGTCTCAGTAGCGACCTGTATAACGATCTCAGCAGTCACTGTGACCCTGTCACACAGTGTTAAACACAGCGTTGTGTCCTGCCCAGCAGGACATTGCCTTTGAAGAGAATGGCCTGGACCATTCTGCAACGACTAGAGATCTCTCAGCAGGGGCCTGATCGCTGGTAGGTGTCACACATAACAAGATCGCTAACGGGATCGCTACTGTGTCACGGAAACCGTGACTCAGCTGCGATCTCGCTAGCGATCTCGTTATGTGTGACAATACCTTTAGTGGATGCTCTTTGGATTAATCTTAGGCATTGAATTCTGGGGCTTAAGATAGTGCACCAGAGGGATTGCCTGTTATCAAACTTTTTGTTTGATGTTTTTTACGCACAAATTGCCTTAATGAAGTACATGACTCCATGTTGGCCAGTCACCCAGGTTCTTTTGCCACTTGAAGAGTTATTTTGAGGACCTTTTGGTGGCAGAATTCAAGAATGTTGTTAAGAACAATAAAACAATCCTTTTGTCCAGCTCACCTGTTTTTCATAGGAGACCGCTTATCCAGGACCGTGCAAGGAAAAGGAAGGTAGCAGAACTCATGACATCAATTTGAAAAGAATTCCAGCAATTCAGATCCTGCAGCGCCAGCTGCTCACAAAATGACGAGGGGGAAAAAAACCACATCAGGCTGATGAGATTCCTCTATCTCCTTCTCCTGATCACAAAAAAAAAAAACGCGTCCTCTTGTGGGGCAGTTTGAACCTTACTATGGACTTTTTTAATATGGATTTATAAATAAAAGTGACATTTTTTAATGAAGACATTTTTCCAAGGACTGGATTGCTGGAATTCTTTTCAAAAAGAATGTTGTTTAGTATGTCTATAAATATAGAGTTTGTGCTAGGGCTAAAACCCTGGAGAGTTTTTACATTCCTAACAATGTCCTATCTCAACCCTGGATGCACTTGTATATGGACTTTGTCACTAATCTACATAATTCTGTTGTAAATATTTTAGTGTGGTGGTGGACCGTTTCATCAAGATAGTTCATTAGGCTCCTCTTCAAAGATTGCCTACGGCTAAGAGTCCAGCTACATTATTCATCTTGCATATTGTGAAATTATATGGAGTACCTAAAAACATTATTTCTGATAGAGGTGTTCAGTTTTAGGTAACTTTTGTATTGTTTTGGCTCAATATTGGGTAGTCAGCTTTCATTCTCCTCAGATTATCATGGACAAACAGTAAGAGGTAGAACAGTATTTAAGATGTTTTGTGTCATCTAATCAGGAGGACTGGGTAGATTTTCTGTCTCATGCTAAATTTTCTCTCAAAAATTGCACCTCTAGAGTTACCTGGACTTTACCTTTTTTCTTTTATAGGGGCTTTCATCCTGGTTTTGGAAATTTTTCTTGTTTACAGTTCTCTGTACCAGAAAAAGTGATATTTTTATCACATTTGATTAAGGTATGGAGGCAGGATGAAGAGAGTGTTATGGTAACTTGTGACCAGACCAAGATAACAGTGAACCTCAGATGTAGAAGGGCTCCTGTCTTTTGAGTTAGAGAATTTGTTTGGCTATTCAAAAAAGATCTGTGCATTAAAGTACCTTCTAAAAATGTACTCCCAAATTTGTAGGTCTGTATAAGTTAATTAAAATCCTTAATCCTGTGATGGTCATACTCAAAACTCCCAGCGGCATGGAGGATCTATAATTCCTTCCATTCCTCTCTCCTTAAGATGTTTGAAGGGACACCTTATCTTCAGGACATAATCAAGGTAGATTTGGAGGTGGATCAGGAGTATGAGTTAGAGCGAGTTCTGGGTGCCATAGCATCAGACACCGGTTGCAGTACCTTGGTAAATGGAAGGGTTACAGTCCGCAGGATAACTCCTGGGTTAATGTGGAAGATCTGCATGCTGATTGTCCGGTAAAAGTGTTTTACTAATAGAGATGAGCCACCCCCCTAGCATTCGAGTTCGGTTCGATGAACATTCGACGAACCACTCGAACCCCATTGAAAACAATAAGAGGCAAACACAAACACATAAAAACACATTATTCATGTACACATATAGTTAATAAACATTGCCATAACACTTACAGGTCCCCGCGATGCGTCCTGCACTCTGTCTCCCGCTGCTTTCACTTCTGATAATCGCTGCATCTTCCCGGTAACAAGCACTAATGATAAGACCTATCGTGATGTCAAAATAGCATGTGACCAGTCATGTGTCTATTATCTCATTGGCTACAGACTGGTCACATGGCTAGACGTAATGCTAGGTCCTGTCAGTGCATCTCTCCGGTAAGCGGTGCTCGTTTGAGCATGTCCTTTTACCGGCGAGATGCTCTGGCACATGGTCGGCTTCCCCGTCCATGCATGTCGGCGCTCTTTACAGATGCCGATGAATAGCGGCACCGGGAATCACGTGATCGGAGCACCATTGCTATGGTAAACCGCCTGTCAGCAGTGATGTAACCGCTTACAGCACGCAGCTTCTGCTCACTCACTGAGTGAATAGACTGCACGGAAGCAGCAGCGTTCTTCCTCCCATGCTGTGCTGTCTGATGTAGCAGAGCTGCATGGGTTGAAAGAGAAAGAAGAAGAAGACCATGGATCGTGGAGGGCTTACAGGGAGTAATAAACATGGAGTCTCTAATGTGTCTGTGCATTTATTTCTATTAAAGTATTTTTTCTCTGTGTGGTCTTTTTTTTAACCCTTTATTGGAGATTCTTAATGGCCGGGTCAAACTTTCCGGACATTAAGAATCTCTGGCTTAATACTAGCTAGTAAAACAAAGCTAGCATTAACTCATTATTGCCCAGCAAGCCACCCGGCTTCAGGTCTGCTGGAAGAGTTGGATACAGCGCCAGATGATGGCACTTCTATGAAAGCGCCATTTTCTGGGGCGGCTGCGGACTGCAATTGCAGCAGAGGGGCCCATAAAGCTCGGGCTAACCTGTGCTGTGGATTCCAATCCCCAGCTGCCTAGTTGTACCCGGCTGGACACAAAAATGGGGCAAAGCCCACGTCGTTTTTTTTTTTTAATTATTTCATGAAATAAGTGCAATAATTAAATAAGGGCTTCCCTATATTTTTAGTTCCTAGCTGGATACAAATAGGCAGCTGGGGGTTGGGGGCAGCCGTACCTGCCTGCTGTACCTGGCTAGCATACAAAAATATAGTGAAGCTCATGTAATTTTTTTTTTTAGTTTTTTGGCAAAAAAAATAAAAAATGCTTCCCTGGATTTTCCATTGCAAGTGAAGGTAACAGCAAGCAGTGGGAGTTAGCAGCTAGTAGCTGCTTGGATTACCCTTAGCTAGAAATACAAAAAATGCAGCGGGAGCCCAAATATTTTTTTTTAATTGTTTATTTAAATAACTAAAAAAAATGGGCTTCCCTGTATTTGATTGCCTGACATCACAGTACTCACACAGTAAATCATTAAAAAAAATGACGTAGCGCTCCGTGGTATTTTTGATTCTCAGCGCAGATAAATCAGAAAGCTACGGGTTGCCACCCCCATCTGCCTGGCGTTACCTTGGCTGGCAATCAAAATACAGGGAAGCCCATTATTATTATTTTTTTTTTTTTTAAATAGTTTAAAAAAAATGACGTTGGGTCCCCCCATTTTTGATAGCCAGCTAGGGTAAAGCAGACGGCTGTAGCCTGAAAACCACAGCTGGCAGCTTAACCGTGGTTGGTGATCCAATGTGGAGGTCACCCCAGGCTCTTTTTCATAATTATTTTATAAATAATATTAATTACAAAAAAAAAGTAGGGTCCCCCCAAATTGGATCACCAGCCAAGATAAAGCGGACAGCTGTGGTCTGGTATTTTCAGGGTGGGAAGGTCCATAGTTATTGGCCCTTCACAGCCTAAAAATAGCAGGCCGCAGGCGCCCCAGAAGTGGCGCATCCACTAGATGCGCCAATCCTGGCGCTTCACCCCAGCTCATCCCGTGTCCTGGTGCAGTGGCAAACGGGGTAATAAATGGGGTTGATACTATCTGTAAGGTCACCTGACATCAAACCCAGCAATTTGTGATGTCATGGCATCTATCAGATACTCAACATCCCAAACTGTCAGTACTAACAAAAAAATAGACAAAAAAAAAGTATTTGAAAAAACACTCCCCAAAACATTCCCTCTTTCACCAATTTATTGTAAGGAAAAAAAATAAGGGGCTCCCACTACGACTCTGGACCGTCTAGAATATGGGGAAAAACGCTCAGGGAACGTATACCCCATTTTCTAGGAGTGCAGACCCTCCATGTGAGGAGTGTGGGTGCAATGAATCTGCACCCACTCTCCCCGGGTCCACAGCAGCAGAGTCCATGTCGTAACTGTTGCTACCAAAGCTGCAATGCCCTGCTCATGAGGTAAGGACATGCGTACTCAGGAGAACTATACTAAATTTGCTAATAAAGGTATGTCCTATTATTAATACTATTCCACCTACTATATATTGGGGATAGGATCTTGGAGATGGAATACCACTTTAAGTCCAATTATCAAGCTGAATGAATACTAAACAACAGAGCTCGCTATTTAGACATGTTTTCTTGTGGCGTATAATGTGTAATGGACTGTCATGTTTGGTAGTCATTCAGCAGGGCAACTATAAAATCAAATACCTCCATTTGGAAATGTAGTATAGCTCTCCTGATCAACTATGTTCCTTACCTCATGAGTAGAGCATTGCAGTAGCTTACAGATGCATGTTTACCACCACTCACTGTGTCTGAACACAGGAATCTGAGCTGACAGCCGCTCTGTGCATGCGGCAGCGTCTATTGTGAATGAGGGGGCCGTGGGGGATCAACGCTGCACAGGTACCGTGGGACACCGGGAAACACCGGTGGGGTTATAGGGGGTGACCTGGTAGGGCCTGGGGAGGAGTTTTCTGTCGCATGCACATGCGACAGAAATCAGAGTAGTAGGATGAATGCGGCTGGCGCGCTGCTGTGCGCGCGGCCATCTTGGATTTCCGGGAGGGGTTTGGGGGGGAGCACTTTGGCGACACCGGGGGACCAGAGGGGACCGAGGAGATTTATCTCCCATCTGACATATTTGTTCATGCCAGATGGGAGATAAATATTTTTTTACCGCCACTGTCATTTACTGTAACATGATCATCGGTATATGGTGTATACCGGTGATCACGTGAGCGGGGACCGGAAAAACCGGGCTGAATCATGACCTCCAGTGTCTCAGCTACCCCCTGAAACCCTTTTGGAGATTTTATGATGCTGGGGGGCGCTATTCACGTATTTCTGCCTGCTGTTTATAAACGGCAGATCAGAATAAGGCTACATTCACATGACCGATCCGTTTTTGCGGTCTGCAAAAAACGGTCAGTTTTTTTCACGGATGCATCCGTGTGGCATCCGTTTCCGTTACGTATATGGTCTGTTTATCATCCATGTGCCTTCCGTTTTTTTGCATACCGCAAAAAAACAGAAGGGGTGAAAATACATAAATTTACCCAGGATCCATAGCTTCAACCTACATGAGGCGGTCACATGTTCACTCCAGTGGTCAGCTGCGGGGCTGGGGCTGGGGATGGAGCAGGACACAGACTGCAGCGGCATCCGACGGAAGTCACACGGAAGTGTTTCTGTGTGGCTTTCGGGTATTTTTGCACACGTAGCCAGGGTACACATCAGGTTACTAAGCAAAGCGGTTTGCTTGGATACCCGATATTTACCCTGGTTACCAGCTTACTGCAGGCTGCCAGCGATGGCTCCATGCACATGTAGCTGTGAAAAGCCATGCTTTTCGTGCTGGAACCGCTGAACTTTTAGCAAATCGTTCGAGTTCATCGAACGACTCGAACACTCCTCAAAATCACTTGAACATGAAATTGGCGAACCTCAAACATCGAACATCGCTCAACTCTATTTATTAGTGATGTTGGTGGATGGGTATTTCGGAGGTTCCGGTGGCCGTTCGTGGAAGAGGGAGGGTACTGTAATGCATTGGATTTGATCCAGCAGCCTGCTTTGCTTTGATCCATTTCCCTCTCCACTGAGTAGAGTTGAGCGCGGTTCGTGGTTCGTGGTTCTCCAGTTCGCGGCTCGAGTGATTTTGGGGCATGTTCTAGATCGAACTAGAACTCGAGCTTTTTGCAAAAGCTCGGTAGTTCTAGAAACGTTCGAGAACGGTTCTAGCAGCCAAAAAACAGCTAAATCATAGCTTGGTTTCTGCTGTAATAGTGTAAGTCACTCTGTGAATCAAACTATTATCACATTTCAGTGTATAGTGTGCGTGAACAGCGCCTTCAGATCACTGCTGTTTCTATAATGGCGATCGCCATTTTTTTTTTTTTTTTTTCTTGTCTTCCTTCCCTAAGCGCGCGCGTCTTGTGGGGCGGGCCAGCATGTCAGCCAATCCCAGACACACACACAGCTAAGTGGACTTTGAGCCAGAGAAGCAACGGCATGTGTGATAGGATCTGCATGTCACATGTCCCTGCATTATAAAACCGGACATTTTCTTCACGGACGCCATTATCTGCCTTCTGCGTCTTTGGTGTCAGACATCACTGTCGCAGCTCCGTCTTCCTGAGTCCTATAGCCGATACAGCTGTATGCGCTGCATACACAGCGTTAGACAGCTTAGGGAGAGCACTTTATAGCAGTCCTTTTAAGGGCTCCAACCGGCAGGGTCAGAGAGCCATAGGTGACAGGTCCTGCAAACAGCAACAGCGTCTGTGTAGCCCAGGTCAGGGATTTCCTACCTGCATTTCACCATTAGGAGGGAATAGAAAGGCAGTCTTCCATTCCTCTACCCAGAGCACCACAATCCTGCCACTGTACCCTCTTGTCCTCTGCACACTCCAACTGATAACTAAGCCATTATACTAGCAAACACTCAGTGTACCTAGTGGCATCCTATACGTGGCTATTGGACTTTGCTATAGTCCCACTAGTGCAAAGACATTTGCAGAGCGCGTCTGCCTGCATTGCACACTACAACTCATTCTAACCAAGCCATTATACTAGCAAACACTCAGTGTACCTAGTGGCATCCTATACGTGGCTATTGGACTTTGCTATAGTCCCACTAGTGCAAAGACATTTGCAGAGCGCGTCTGCCTGCGTTGCACACTACAACTCATTCTAACCAAGCCATTATACTAGCAAACACTCAGTGTACCTAGTGGCATCCTATACGTGGCTATTGGACTTTGCTATAGTCCCACTAGTGCAAAGACATTTGCAGAGCGCGTCTGCCTGCGTTGCACACTACAACTCATTCTAACCAAGCCATTATACTAGCAAACACTCAGTGTACCTAGTGGCATCCTATACGTGGCTATTGGACTTTGCTATAGTCCCACTAGTGCAAAGACATTTGCAGAGCGCGTCTGCCTGCGTTGCACACTACAACTCATTCTAACCAAGCCATTATACTAGCAAACACTCAGTGTACCTAGTGGCATCCTATACGTGGCTATTGGACTTTGCTATAGTCCCACTAGTGCAAAGACATTTGCAGAGCGCGTCTGCCTGCGTTGCACACTACAACTCATTCTAACCAAGCCATTATACTAGCAAACACTCAGTGTACCTAGTGGCATCCTATACGTGGCTATTGGACTTTGCTATAGTCCCACTAGTGCAAAGACATTTGCAGAGCGCGTCTGCCTGCGTTGCACACTACAACTCATTCTAACCAAGCCATTATACTAGCAAACACTCAGTGTACCTAGTGGCATCCTATACGTGGCTATTGGACTTTGCTATAGTCCCACTAGTGCAAAGACATTTGCAGAGCGCGTCTGCCTGCGTTGCACACTACAACTCATTCTAACCAAGCCATTATACTAGCAAACACTCAGTGTACCTAGTGGCATCCTATACGTGGCTATTGGACTTTGCTATAGTCCCACTAGTGCAAAGACATTTGCAGAGCGCGTCTGCCTGCGTTGCACACTACAACTCATTCTAACCAAGCCATTATACTAGCAAACACTCAGTGTACCTAGTGGCATCCTATACGTGGCTATTGGACTTTGCTATAGTCCCACTAGTGCAAAGACATTTGCAGAGCGCGTCTGCCTGCGTTGCACACTACAACTCATTCTAACCAAGCCATTATACTAGCAAACACTCAGTGTACCTAGTGGCATCCTATACGTGGCTATTGGACTTTGCTATAGTCCCACTAGTGCAAAGACATTTGCAGAGCGCGTCTGCCTGCGTTGCACACTACAACTCATTCTAACCAAGCCATTATACTAGCAAACACTCAGTGTACCTAGTGGCATCCTATACGTGGCTATTGGACTTTGCTATAGTCCCACTAGTGCAAAGACATTTGCAGAGCGCGTCTGCCTGCGTTGCACACTACAACTCATTCTAACCAAGCCATTATACTAGCAAACACTCAGTGTACCTAGTGGCATCCTATACGTGGCTATTGGACTTTGCTATAGTCCCACTAGTGCAAAGACATTTGCAGAGCGCGTCTGCCTGCGTTGCACACTACAACTCATTCTAACCAAGCCATTATACTAGCAAACACTCAGTGTACCTAGTGGCATCCTATACGTGGCTATTGGACTTTGCTATAGTCCCACTAGTGCAAAGACATTTGCAGAGCGCGTCTGCCTGCGTTGCACACTACAACTCATTCTAACCAAGCCATTATACTAGCAAACACTCAGTGTACCTAGTGGCATCCTATACGTGGCTATTGGACTTTGCTATAGTCCCACTAGTGCAAAGACATTTGCAGAGCGCGTCTGCCTGCGTTGCACACTACAACTCATTCTAACCAAGCCATTATACTAGCAAACACTCAGTGTACCTAGTGGCATCCTATACGTGGCTATTGGACTTTGCTATAGTCCCACTAGTGCAAAGACATTTGCAGCACGTCTGCCTGCGTTGCACACTCCAACTAATTATAACTAAGTTGCATTGTCAGGGATATTTATTCTTTATTATTCTGCTGTTAATAAAGCTAGACCACCACTGCAATCTTCACCACCTCTCAATTTTTACTACCACATTTTCAGTCCACAATCTTGTCGCAATCAACATGAGTGGCAAAATGACAGATGCTGGTGGAAAGGGGAAGAGGCGTGGTGGAAAAGGCAAAAAAGGTTTTGTCCGTGGGGAAGGTGGCAAAGCTCCATTATCATCTGCTGAAGATAGACCATCTACCAGCAAAAGTAAGATGTCTACTACTTACCGTGGACAATCCGATGTGCTCCCTTTGTTACGGACACGAACAACAGGAACAAAGGTAGATGATGGGCAAAAAAGGAAAATGCTTGAATGGATCTCAAGTGGTCCAACAAGTGCCCTCTCTGCCACTTCAAGTACCGCATCCAAAAAACACCAGTCCTCTGAGTTGTCATCCCAATCAAACTTGCTTTCTCCCAGCTCTGAAGTCTCCATCAGCCCTGCACAGTATGGTGGAACTGAGATGGCTGAGTCTGCAGAGCTGTTCAGTCACACTATAGCCTGGGAATCAGAGGTCTGCTCCCAAGCTACAGTGAGTACAGAACAGGAAATGGTCTGCAGTGATGCCCAGAACCTTTGTGACTCAGATTCAGGCCGTGAGGACCAAGTTTCTGAGCATAATGTTGACCCTTTGTCACAAACTGTAACACCTGTGGTTATAGACAATGAGGAACATACTGATGAAGATGAGACGCAGATACCCGATTGGGATGACAACTTAAATATTCCGTCAGGGCAAGAAGAGGCTCGGTCTGAGGGGGAGGGGAGTGCAAACACAACAATTGATGATGACGTTCTAGATCCCACCTACTGTCAACCCCCAGTCAGGCACTCGAGGAGGTCAACAGAGGCGGTGGAGGAGGATGCAACCGACGACGAAGTTACCTTGCGCCTTCCTGGACAGAGTCGGAGCACTGGTAGCACGTCTACAACTGCATCCTCAGCCACCACTCTGCCTATGAGCATTATTCGGGGTGGATCAACAGGTCGCATGGCCTCTAAGCCTTGCCTAGCCTGGTCCTTTTTTCACATCGAAAAAGATCGCCCAACTCATGTGATATGTAACATTTGTCATGATTCTGTTAGTAGAGGTCAAAACCTCAGCAGTTTGACAACTTCTTCCATGAATCGTCACATGACTAAATATCATAAGTCCCGGTGGGAAGCTCACCGTGCTGCAATGCGGCCTAGTGGAGCGAACCATCCACCGCCCGCCCCTTCCACTGCATCCGCGCGCTCTTCATCTTCTAGGACTGTGGGGACAGCTGCCACACCTGTTTTTCCACGCAAAACTTCCACCACTGTAACCGCAACAGGCAGTTTGCTTGTAAGGTCGTCAGTTGGTTTGGAAGGGGAAACAAGTGAGTGTGTACAGCTCTCTCAGACATCGATAGCACCAACGTTGGATGAAGGCAACATCATGTCTCCGCCTGCACTTTCCTCACAAACCTGCATTTTTCAAGGGACACCCTACTCAACACCGTCTACACACAGCAGCCAGATCTCTGTCCCTCAGATGTGGTCAAATAAAAGGCCACTTCCTCCGACCCATGACAAAGCTAAGAGGTTGACTCTATCCCTCTGTAAGCTGTTGGCTACCGAAATGCTGCCTTTCCGCCTAGTGGACACACAGGATTTTAGAGACCTTATGTCTGTCGCTGTGCCCCAGTACCAGATGCCTAGTCGCCACTACTTCTCTAAGAAAGGTGTGCCCGCGCTACACCAGCATGTCGCACACAACATCACCGCTTCCTTGAGAAACTCTGTGTGTGAACGGGTGCATTTCACCACCGATACTTGGACCAGTAAGCATGGACAGGGACGTTACATGTCGCTGACTGGGCACTGGGTAACTATGGTGATAGATGGTGAAGGGTCTGCTGCACAAGTCTTGCCGTCCCCACGACTTGTGTGTCAATCCTCTGTCTGTCCAAGTTCCGCCACTGCTTCTGCATCCTCCACCTCATCTGGGTCCTCCACCTCCGCCCCAAGCCTGCCTGGTCAGGCCACCAGCGTTCTCACTGCGCAGAAGGAATCACGCACCCCTCATTACTATGCTGGCAGCAGAGCGCAACGGCATCAGGCGGTCTTTAGCTTGACATGTCTTGGTAATAAGAGTCACACAGCTGAGGAGTTGTGGTCAGCTTTGCGGTCCGAGTTTAATAAATGGTTGTCTCCACTCAAACTGCAGCCTGGTAAGGCCGTGTGCGACAATGCTGCAAACCTGGGTGCGGCACTTCGCCTGGGCAAGGTGACACACGTACCTTGTATGGCTCACGTGTTGAACCTTGTCGTGCAGCAATTTTTAACACACTATCCCGGCCTAGATGGCCTTCTGAACAGGGCACGAAAACTGTCAGCTCACTTCCGCCGTTCAAGCGCCGCAGCAGAGCGACTTGCATCGCTCCAGAAGTCTTTCGGCCTGCCGGTTCATCGCCTGAAATGCGATGTGGCGACACGCTGGAATTCAACTCTCCACATGTTACAGCGACTGTGGCAGCACCGCAGAGCCCTGGTGCAATACGTCATGACGTATAGCCTGGGCCAACGAGATGCAGAGGTGGGGCAGATCACCCTGATGGAGTGGTCTCAGATCAAGGACCTATGCACCCTTCTGCACAGTTTCGACATGGCGACGAATATGTTTAGCTCTGACAATGCCATTATCAGCATGACGATTCCAGTCATTTACATGCTGGAGCACACGCTAAACACTATTCGGAGTCAGGGGGTGGGACAACATGAAGGGGAGGAACTACAGGAGGATTCATATGCGCAAGGGACAACAACATCACGAAGGTCCAGACGTTCATCATCACCAACGCAGCAGGCATGGGACCATGGGGGACAGGGATCGACAAGGGCGCATAGTAGCAGGCGAAATGTTGAGCAAGGTGCAGGAGAACATGAAGAAATGGAGGACGAACTGTCCATGGACATGGAAGACTCAGCGGATGAGGGAGACCTTGGTCAAATTTCAGTTGAAAGAGGTTGGGGTCAGATGTCAGAGGAAGAAAGAACGGGTAGCACCTCTATGCCACAAACACAGCATGGACTTGGTCCGCATGGCTGCGCAAGACACATGAGTGCCTTTTTGTTGCACTACCTCCAACATGACAGTCGTATTGTCAAAATTAGAAGTGATGATGACTACTGGATTGCCACACTATTAGATCCCCGGTACAAGTCCAAATTTTGTGACATAATTCCAGCCATAGAAAGGGACGCACGTATGCAGGAGTATCAGCAGAAGCTGTTACTCGATCTTAGCTCGGCTTTTCCACCAAACAACCGTGCAGGTGCAGGGAGTGAATCTCCCAGTTGTAACTTGACAAACATGGGACGGTCTCGTCATCTTCAACAGTCTACCCGTACCAGTAGGACCTTTTCTGGTGCCGGTAACAGCAATTTTATGGAATCTTTTCATAATTTTTTTAGACCCTCTTTTGCAAGGCCACCAGAGACAACAAGTCTGACACATAGTCAACGGCTGGAGAGGATGATACAGGAGTATCTCCAAATGAACATCGATGCCATGACTGTGCAACTGGAGCCTTGCTCCTTTTGGGCTTCAAACCTACAAAAATGGCCAGAGCTCGCAACTTACGCCTTGGAGATTTTGTCGTGTCCAGCTGCCAGCGTTGTCTCTGAACGTGTATTCAGTGCTGCTGGGTGTGTGCTGACAGATAAGCGCACGCGTCTGTCCAGTGACAATGTGGACAGACTGACGTTCATCAAAATGAACAAGTCATGGATCCAGAAGGAATTTACTACCCCTGTGTCATCCTGGGGAGAGTAAATGCTTGTGGATTTGGAATGTGCTTGATGCAAATCAAAACATCCTGTTTGCAACTAGGGCCCAAGTGCTGCCACTGATGGGGTGGGTGTCTGTGTGGCCCAATTTTTGGAAAAAAGGGAGACTCCGCTTGGAGTAACCCTTGCTTGCTGTGTTTTTAAAAGAAGCCAAGATGAACAGAGCTGGGATCAGGAAAGACTTTGCTACCTACCCCGGTGTCATCCTGTGGACGGCTAAGAATAGCGTATTTTTGAATGTGCTTGATGCAAATCAAAACATCCTGTTTGCAACTAGGGCCCAAGTGCTGCCACTGATGGGGTGGGTGTCTGTGTGGCCCAATTTTTGGAAAAAAGGGAGACTCCGCTTGGAGTAACCCTTGCTTGCTGTGTTTTTAAAAGAAGCCAAGATGAACAGAGCTGGGATCAGGAAAGACTTTGCTACCTACCCCGGTGTCATCCTGGGGACGGCTAAGAATAGCGTATTTTTGAATGTGCTTGATGCAAATCAAAACATCCTGTTTGCAACTAGGGCCCAAGTGCTGCCACTGATGGGGTGGGTGTCTGTGTGGCCCAATTTTTGGAAAAAAGGGAGACTCCGCTTGGAGTAACCCTTGCTTGCTGTGTTTTTAAAAGAAGCCAAGATGAACAGAGCTGGGATCAGGAAAGACTTTGCTACCTACCCCGGTGTCATCCTGGGGACGGCTAAGAATAGCGTATTTTTGAATGTGCTTGATGCAAATCAAAACATCCTGTTTGCAACTAGGGCCCAAGTGCTGCCACTGATGGGGTGGGTGTCTGTGTGGCCCAATTTTTGGAAAAAAGGGAGACTCCGCTTGGAGTAACCCTTGCTTGCTGTGTTTTTAAAAGAAGCCAAGATGAACAGAGCTGGGATCAGGAAAGACTTTGCTACCTACCCCGGTGTCATCCTGGGGACGGCTAAGAATAGCGTATTTTTGAATGTGCTTGATGCAAATCAAAACATCCTGTTTGCAACTAGGGCCCAAGTGCTGCCACTGATGGGGTGGGTGTCTGTGTGGCCCAATTTTTGGAAAAAAGGGAGACTCCGCTTGGAGTAACCCTTGCTTGCTGTGTTTTTAAAAGAAGCCAAGATGAACAGAGCTGGGATCAGGAAAGACTTTGCTACCTACCCCGGTGTCATCCTGGGGACGGATAAGAATGGCGTATTTTTGAATGTGCTTGATGCAAATCTAGCTGTGAAGTGTACAACTGGGGCACAACTGCTGCCACTGAATGGGTGGGTGTGTGTGGGGCCCAATTTTTGGAAAAAAGGGGAGACTCCGCTTGGAGTAACCCTTGCTTACATTGTTTTTAAAAGAAGCCAAGATGAACAAGTCATGGGTCAGCAAAGACTTTGCTACCTACCCCAGTGTCATCCTGGGGACGGCTAAGAATAGCGTATTTTTGAATGTGCTTGATGCAAATCAAAACATCCTGTTTGCAACTAGGGCCCAAGTGCTGCCACTGATGGGGTGGGTGTCTGTGTGGCCCAATTTTTGGAAAAAAGGGAGACTCCGCTTGGAGTAACCCTTGCTTGCTGTGTTTTTAAAAGAAGCCAAGATGAACAGAGCTGGGATCAGGAAAGACTTTGCTACCTACCCCGGTGTCATCCTGTGGACGGCTAAGAATAGCGTATTTTTGAATGTGCTTGATGCAAATCAAAACATCCTGTTTGCAACTAGGGCCCAAGTGCTGCCACTGATGGGGTGGGTGTCTGTGTGGCCCAATTTTTGGAAAAAAGGGAGACTCCGCTTGGAGTAACCCTTGCTTACATTGTTTTTAAAAGAAGCCAAGATGAACAAGTCATGGGTCAGCAAAGACTTTGCTACCTACCCCGGTGTCATCCTGTGGACGGCTAAGAATAGCGTATTTTTGAATGTGCTTGATGCAAATCAAAACATCCTGTTTGCAACTAGGGCCCAAGTGCTGCCACTGATGGGGTGGGTGTCTGTGTGGCCCAATTTTTGGAAAAAAGGGAGACTCCGCTTGGAGTAACCCTTGCTTGCTGTGTTTTTAAAAGAAGCCAAGATGAACAGAGCTGGGATCAGGAAAGACTTTGCTACCTACCCCGGTGTCATCCTGTGGACGGCTAAGAATAGCGTATTTTTGAATGTGCTTGATGCAAATCAAAACATCCTGTTTGCAACTAGGGCCCAAGTGCTGCCACTGATGGGGTGGGTGTCTGTGTGGCCCAATTTTTGGAAAAAAGGGAGACTCCGCTTGGAGTAACCCTTGCTTGCTGTGTTTTTAAAAGAAGCCAAGATGAACAGAGCTGGGATCAGGAAAGACTTTGCTACCTACCCCGGTGTCATCCTGGGGACGGCTAAGAATAGCGTATTTTTGAATGTGCTTGATGCAAATCAAAACATCCTGTTTGCAACTAGGGCCCAAGTGCTGCCACTGATGGGGTGGGTGTCTGTGTGGCCCAATTTTTGGAAAAAAGGGAGACTCCGCTTGGAGTAACCCTTGCTTGCTGTGTTTTTAAAAGAAGCCAAGATGAACAGAGCTGGGATCAGGAAAGACTTTGCTACCTACCCCGGTGTCATCCTGGGGACGGCTAAGAATAGCGTATTTTTGAATGTGCTTGATGCAAATCAAAACATCCTGTTTGCAACTAGGGCCCAAGTGCTGCCACTGATGGGGTGGGTGTCTGTGTGGCCCAATTTTTGGAAAAAAGGGAGACTCCGCTTGGAGTAACCCTTGCTTGCTGTGTTTTTAAAAGAAGCCAAGATGAACAGAGCTGGGATCAGGAAAGACTTTGCTACCTACCCCGGTGTCATCCTGGGGACGGCTAAGAATAGCGTATTTTTGAATGTGCTTGATGCAAATCAAAACATCCTGTTTGCAACTAGGGCCCAAGTGCTGCCACTGATGGGGTGGGTGTCTGTGTGGCCCAATTTTTGGAAAAAAGGGAGACTCCGCTTGGAGTAACCCTTGCTTGCTGTGTTTTTAAAAGAAGCCAAGATGAACAGAGCTGGGATCAGGAAAGACTTTGCTACCTACCCCGGTGTCATCCTGGGGACGGATAAGAATGGCGTATTTTTGAATGTGCTTGATGCAAATCTAGCTGTGAAGTGTACAACTGGGGCACAACTGCTGCCACTGAATGGGTGGGTGTGTGTGGGGCCCAATTTTTGGAAAAAAGGGGAGACTCCGCTTGGAGTAACCCTTGCTTACATTGTTTTTAAAAGAAGCCAAGATGAACAAGTCATGGGTCAGCAAAGACTTTGCTACCTACCCCGGTGTCATCCTGTGGACGGCTAAGAATAGCGTATTTTTGAATGTGCTTGATGCAAATCAAAACATCCTGTTTGCAACTAGGGCCCAAGTGCTGCCACTGATGGGGTGGGTGTCTGTGTGGCCCAATTTTTGGAAAAAAGGGAGACTCCGCTTGGAGTAACCCTTGCTTGCTGTGTTTTTAAAAGAAGCCAAGATGAACAGAGCTGGGATCAGGAAAGACTTTGCTACCTACCCCGGTGTCATCCTGGGGACGGCTAAGAATAGCGTATTTTTGAATGTGCTTGATGCAAATCAAAACATCCTGTTTGCAACTAGGGCCCAAGTGCTGCCACTGATGGGGTGGGTGTCTGTGTGGCCCAATTTTTGGAAAAAAGGGAGACTCGGCTTGGAGTAACCCTTGCTTGCTGTGTTTTTAAAAGAAGCCAAGATGAACAGAGCTGGGATCAGGAAAGACTTTGCTACCTACCCCGGTGTCATCCTGTGGACGGCTAAGAATAGCGTATTTTTGAATGTGCTTAATGCAAATCAAAACATCCTGTTTGCAACTAGGGCCCAAGTGCTGCCACTGATGGGGTGGGTGTCTGTGTGGCCCAATTTTTGGAAAAAAGGGAGACTCCGCTTGGAGTAACCCTTGCTTACATTGTTTTTAAAAGAAGCCAAGATGAACAAGTCATGGGTCAGCAAAGACTTTGCTACCTACCCCGGTGTCATCCTGGGGACGGCTAAGAATAGCGTATTTTTGAATGTGCTTGATGCAAATCAAAACATCCTGTTTGCAACTAGGGCCCAAGTGCTGCCACTGATGGGGTGGGTGTCTGTGTGGCCCAATTTTTGGAAAAAAGGGAGACTCCGCTTGGAGTAACCCTTGCTTACATTGTTTTTAAAAGAAGCCAAGATGAACAAGTCATGGGTCAGCAAAGACTTTGCTACCTACCCCGGTGTCATCCTGGGGACGGCTAAGAATAGCGTATTTTTGAATGTGCTTGATGCAAATCAAAACATCCTGTTTGCAACTAGGGCCCAAGTGCTGCCACTGATGGGGTGGGTGTCTGTGTGGCCCAATTTTTGGAAAAAAGGGAGACTCCGCTTGGAGTAACCCTTGCTTGCTGTGTTTTTAAAAGAAGCCAAGATGAACAGAGCTGGGATCAGGAAAGACTTTGCTACCTACCCCGGTGTCATCCTGGGGACGGCTAAGAATAGCGTATTTTTGAATGTGCTTGATGCAAATCAAAACATCCTGTTTGCAACTAGGGCCCAAGTGCTGCCACTGATGGGGTGGGTGTCTGTGTGGCCCAATTTTTGGAAAAAAGGGAGACTCCGCTTGGAGTAACCCTTGCTTGCTGTGTTTTTAAAAGAAGCCAAGATGAACAGAGCTGGGATCAGGAAAGACTTTGCTACCTACCCCGGTGTCATCCTGTGGACGGCTAAGAATAGCGTATTTTTGAATGTGCTTGATGCAAATCAAAACATCCTGTTTGCAACTAGGGCCCAAGTGCTGCCACTGATGGGGTGGGTGTCTGTGTGGCCCAATTTTTGGAAAAAAGGGAGACTCCGCTTGGAGTAACCCTTGCTTACATTGTTTTTAAAAGAAGCCAAGATGAACAAGTCATGGGTCAGCAAAGACTTTGCTACCTACCCCGGTGTCATCCTGGGGACGGCTAAGAATAGCGTATTTTTGAATGTGCTTGATGCAAATCAAAACATCCTGTTTGCAACTAGGGCCCAAGTGCTGCCACTGATGGGGTGGGTGTCTGTGTGGCCCAATTTTTGGAAAAAAGGGAGACTCCGCTTGGAGTAACCCTTGCTTGCTGTGTTTTTAAAAGAAGCCAAGATGAACAGAGCTGGGATCAGGAAAGACTTTGCTACCTACCCCGGTGTCATCCTGGGGACGGCTAAGAATAGCGTATTTTTGAATGTGCTTGATGCAAATCAAAACATCCTGTTTGCAACTAGGGCCCAAGTGCTGCCACTGATGGGGTGGGTGTCTGTGTGGCCCAATTTTTGGAAAAAAGGGAGACTCCGCTTGGAGTAACCCTTGCTTGCTGTGTTTTTAAAAGAAGCCAAGATGAACAGAGCTGGGATCAGGAAAGACTTTGCTACCTACCCCGGTGTCATCCTGGGGACGGCTAAGAATAGCGTATTTTTGAATGTGCTTGATGCAAATCAAAACATCCTGTTTGCAACTAGGGCCCAAGTGCTGCCACTGATGGGGTGGGTGTCTGTGTGGCCCAATTTTTGGAAAAAAGGGAGACTCCGCTTGGAGTAACCCTTGCTTACATTGTTTTTAAAAGAAGCCAAGATGAACAAGTCATGGGTCAGCAAAGACTTTGCTACCTACCCCGGTGTCATCCTGGGGACGGCTAAGAATAGCGTATTTTTGAATGTGCTTGATGCAAATCAAAACATCCTGTTTGCAACTAGGGCCCAAGTGCTGCCACTGATGTGGTGGGTGTCTGTGTGGCCCAATTTTTGGAAAAAAGGGAGACTCCGCTTGGAGTAACCCTTGCTTGCTGTGTTTTTAAAAGAAGCCAAGATGAACAGAGCTGGGATCAGGAAAGACTTTGCTACCTACCCCGGTGTCATCCTGTGGACGGCTAAGAATAGCGTATTTTTGAATGTGCTTGATGCAAATCAAAACATCCTGTTTGCAACTAGGGCCCAAGTGCTGCCACTGATGGGGTGGGTGTCTGTGTGGCCCAATTTTTGGAAAAAAGGGAGACTCCGCTTGGAGTAACCCTTGCTTACATTGTTTTTAAAAGAAGCCAAGATGAACAAGTCATGGGTCAGCAAAGACTTTGCTACCTACCCCGGTGTCATCCTGGGGACGGCTAAGAATAGCGTATTTTTGAATGTGCTTGATGCAAATCAAAACATCCTGTTTGCAACTAGGGCCCAAGTGCTGCCACTGATGGGGTGGGTGTCTGTGTGGCCCAATTTTTGGAAAAAAGGGAGACTCCGCTTGGAGTAACCCTTGCTTGCTGTGTTTTTAAAAGAAGCCAAGATGAACAGAGCTGGGATCAGGAAAGACTTTGCTACCTACCCCGGTGTCATCCTGGGGACGGTTAAGAATAGCGTATTTTTGAATGTGCTTGATGCAAATCTAGCTGTGAAGTGTACAACTGGGGCCCAAGTGCTGCCACTGAAGGGGTGGGTGTGTGTGGGGCCCAATTTTTGGAAAAAAGGGAGACTCCGCTTGGAGTAACCCTTGCTTGCTGTGTTTTTAAAAGAAGCCAAGATGAACAGAGCTGGGATCAGGAAAGACTTTGCTACCTACCCCGGTGTCATCCTGGGGACGGATAAGAATGGCGTATTTTTGAATGTGCTTGATGCAAATCTAGCTGTGAAGTGTACAACTGGGGCACAACTGCTGCCACTGAAGGGGTGGGTGTGTGGGGCCCAATTTTTGGAAAAAAGGGAGACTCCGCTTGGAGTCACCTTGCGGTGTTTTACATGACTTTAGAAGGGCGTGCCATGCCTATATCTGTGTGTCCTCCTCTTTTTCCTTGTCCAGCTGTTTTGTTTTCGCATGAGTACATGTCCTTGTCACTTTCCCATGTGTTTGTGTTGTGTTGTGAGTTGTTTGTCACCTTTTGGACACCTTTGAGGGTGTTTTCTAGGTGTTTTACTGTGTTTGTGATTGCCTGCCATTGTTTCCTATGGGCTCGAGTTCGGTTCGTCGAACGTTCGACGAGCCGAACTCGAGCCAGACCCCCCGTTCGGCGAACCGCCTCGAGCCGAACCGGGACCGGTTCGCTCATCTCTACCACTGAGCAACAGTCAAGTTCAGTTGGTTGCTGTCTAAGTTCTTAACACTTTGTGTGTTCATTGCCTTTCTGCCAACAAGTGTTTCCAGTGCTGTAATTCAGTCTGCCCTATCACCCGGCTACTGTAATTATTTAAAGCTTCTCCCAGCTTGCATTTCCCACTGGTGATAAATCTGAGATGGACCCTGCTTGGAATTACAGCCTATTTGCTTTTTTTTTTTCTTGTCAGATTGTTACTTTTTATTTACCTTATTTTTAATCTTCACTTTTGCCTGGATTCTTAAGGAGGTACGTGAAACCCTAGATGACCAAAGCAAAGGTTTGCGTTGTCATCTGAGTCTTCCATTAAGAGCTGTTTTAGTCTGTGCAGGGGCCTTTAGGAACTGTGCAACAGGGACCTCTAGTCTGTATGAGAACGGGGCGGGTCAGGTTTAATAGTGCTGAGTTAGACCTTATTTTACATTATTTTCCATATGTGCACATTAGTGCACATAACACAACCTCTTTTGGACAAGCTTTAACAAGTCAATCATTTTGGAGTTTGTCACCGTAATATGCCCAAAGATCTGTTGTGTCCTGACAGTCATAGTTGCTCCTAAGTGCACAAATATTTAGTTTTTTATGTTGGTGATATTTTTGTGAAGGCCAGGTCATTTAAGGCTCACAGTTTAGATACGGCGCCAACACCTCCACCCACTGCTCTGGGGAAAGTTTTTCCTGTTCGGCGGACCTTTTTTAACACAGTCAAGAACGCCTCAATATCATCACCCTGGGTCATTTTTTACATGAGTCTCCTTATCACCTCCTTGTGAGTTATAAGCTTCACTTGGAGGTGAGGTGCCTTTCCATGGACTTCCTCTGCTAGGAGTTCCATCTGCATCTGCTACTGCTGCTACTGTTGTTGCAACTGTTTAATCAACACCTTATATGTTTCTTGCTTGACTAATTGCTGCTTCTGGCCTTGTTGCAGCTGTGGGACTTGTTGATACTGGATGTTGGATTTTGTCTGTCGGCACTTCCTTAATTATTGCCGCCTTCCCCCAGGATTGTCCACAGCAGTCACCCATTCTCCCTGGGAATCTTGCCCGCACTTCTAACATCAACTGTGATGGAACAGCTCACATGGCTACTTATGGAGATAAAGACAAGAACCGTTTCTACTTAACTGCCGGCTGGATTATTCAATCTTCATAAACCATTCCCTTGGATAAACATAAACTCATAATCTACCTTTTCTCAGGTACAAAGTACCAAACTGAAAAAAAAGAACAAGTTCATGAGGTACTGCAGGATCCGCCTGCTCAGGATAAGTTCCGACTCTTTAAATAGAGCAACACCATTGGTGGTATGCATATCTAGCAAACAGACACTGACTTAGATTATAGGTTTCCATTTTACCTGAAGCACCACACCCCAGAGTGGGAATATGTGACCAGTCCTTCCGGCCCATTTTTATGACTGCTTATAAACCCGGTCCTGTCACGCTTTATTAACCATCTCAGCATTTAACATGCTGGAGCCTGCTTCCAGGCTCATATTACCAATACTATCAACCTCAATGATACATATCTCCCTTCCTGTACTTTTCCGGGGGCCTTCTTACCTAAGCCTAATAGTAACTTAGATGAAGAGAGTAACTTGTGGTTTTTAAAAACTAGCCTAAAACCCATATATCCTTTATTCTTACTGAGAATTTACTGAACTGCAGTACTTAGCTCCTTATCTTAAATTACCATTTATACAGGACGTCTTCAGCTCAGTAAGGCTAGGTTCGCACACTGCGTCTTTTTGACGCTGCGTTTTTGTGCGTTTTTGGCCGCTAAAAACGCACAAAAACGCATCTGCGTCGAAAAAACGCGATTTGGTGCGTTTTTGGCTGCGTTTTGCTGCGTTTTTGATCTCTGCGTTTTGCTGCGTTTTTCCAATGCATTGCATGAGGGGAAAACGCAGAAAAACGCCGGAAAGAACTGACATGTCCATTTTTTTTTTTAACTCAAAAACGCAGGTAAAAAAAACAGATGTGTGCGGACAGCAAAAATGAAAACTCATAGACTTTGCTGGGGAAGCAAAGTCCTGCAGTTTTAAGGCCAAAAACGCACCCGAAAAACGCGCAAAAACGCCGCGAAAAACGCACTGTGCGCACATAGCCTAATAAGTTATATACCTTTTAATAGGCACTTTTTTTCTGGCCCATTCACATGTCAATGAAAACTATATTCAGAAGAATTAATAATATGATTGTTCTGTCCCAATAACTATCCTTGACCTGATACACCATTAATATTTTTCCATATGCTTGAGGCATTATACCATTATCTAAATTTGATGTGCAGCCTTATCCTTGTAAAGTATGTATTTTTTTGGCTTGCACTCAGAATATGTATATTAGTGCTCACTTCAGTTATCCTATTCAGTTATATGTAGTTTTTTTTCTGAATGTGAACACAGTTCCGCCCCTTTCGGCCATGTTTTTTCCATCTCCTATATAAGACAGTCCTCGGTTACCCCTCTCCACCCACAGCAGTTTTTAATTGCAATGAGATGACACACAGTAAGGGTCACAGAGCTAGGGACCCCAATATAAAGATATACCTTGACGAGGTTTTGGGGCTCAGTTACATTGATCAATGCGATTGCTAAATATCTCCTTTTTCCTAATATTCATGGCAGGTATGCAATTCATTATTCACATGTTCAAGTTAGCAAGTAGCATTTTTCATTGTATTTTCCAATATTTTTCCATATGCTTGAGGCATTATACCATTATCTAAGTTTGATGTGCAGCCTTATCCTTGTATAGTATGTATTTTTTGGCTTGCACTCATAATATATATATTAGTGCTCACTTCAGTTATCCTATTCAGTTATATGTAGTTTTTTTCTGAATGTGAACACAGCTCCGCCCCTTTCAGCCATGTTTTTTCCATCTCCTATATAAGACAGTCCTTGGTTACCCCTCTCCACCCACAGCAGTTTTTAATTGCAATGAGATGACACACAGTTAGGGTCACAGAGCTAGGGACCCCAATATAGAGATATACCTTGACGAGGTTTTGGGGCTCAGTTACATTGATCAATGCGATTGCTAAATATCTCCTTTTTCCTAATATTCATGGCAGGTATGCAATTCATTGTTCACATGTTCAAGTTAGCAAGTAGCATTTTTCATTGTATTTTCCAATATTTTTCCATATGCTTGAGGCATTATACCATTATCTAAGTTTGATGTGCAGCCTTATCCTTATATAGTATGTATTTTTTTGGCTTGCACTCAGAATATATATAGTAGTGCTCACTTCAGTTATCCTATTCAGTTATATGTAGTTTTTTTTCTGAATGTGAACACAGCTCCGCCCCTTTCGGCCATGTTTTTTCCATCTCCTATATAAGACAGTCCTAGGTTACCCCTCTCCACCCACAGCAGTTTTTAATTGCAATGAGATGACACACAGTTACGGTCACAGAGCTAGGGACCCCAATATAGAGATATACCTTGACGAGGTTTTGGGGCTCAGTTACATTGATCAATGCGATTGCTAAATATCTCCTTTTTCCTAATATTCATGGCAGGTATGCAATTCATTATTCACATGTTCAAGTTAGCAAGTAGCATTTTTCATTGTATTTTCCAATATTTTTCCATATGCTTGAGGCATTATACCATTATCTAAGTTTGATGTGCAGCCTTATCCTTATATAGTATGTATTTTTTTGGCTTGCACTCAGAATATATATAGTAGTGCTCACTTCAGTTATCCTATTCAGTTATATGTAGTTTTTTTTCTGAATGTGAACACAGCTCCGCCCCTTTCGGCCATGTTTTTTCCATCTCCTATATAAGACAGTCCTTGGTTACCCCTCTCCACCCACAGCAGTTTTTAATTGCAATGAGATGACACACAGTTAGGGTCACAGAGCTAGGGACCCCAATATAGAGATATACCTTGACGAGGTTTTGGGGCTCAGTTCCATTGATCAATGCGATTGCTAAATATCTCCTTTTTCCTAATATTCATGGCAGGTATGCAATTCATTATTCACATGTTCAAGTTAGCAAGTAGCATTTTTCATTGTATTTTCCAATATTTTTCCATATGCTTGAGGCATTATACCATTATCTAAGTTTGATCTGCAGCCTTATCCTTATATAGAGTGGTTGCCCTCGAGCTGAGAGGAGCTCTGAGGAAGCTGGGAGTTGTAGCTCCCAGGGGAGAAGTAAACTAGGTCACAGACGGTGGTCTGGACGTAGAGGAGTCCGACCCCCGGTTGTTAGGGATTGAGGCTAGGTGCCTGGAACCCGTCAAGGAGGACGGTCAGCAGCCTGGTCCTATCACCGGTCTGGGACCGAAGGCACATTGGGGAACACAGATCCTAGGTCAGGGAGAAGCTTCAGGTGACCCGGCAATTAACCTGCAGAGGACAGGGCCTTTATGGACTGTTACCACCAAGCTCAGAGATCGGGGAAACTAGCACAACGAGGGGGATAGGGCTTTCCAAACAAGCGGCCCACTGAAATCCCAAGCGTGAGCTCCTGAGAGCAGCTCCTTCACTTAGCCATAGTGGGGAGCGGGGCCCAGGCGGCTCCAAGCTACCGGGCCACAATGGACAATCTAAACTTTTGTGCCAGGAGGCATGTTACGGACCACCAGGCAGTGCTGCAGGGGACGGGACCCAGACGAGCTCTCCTCGAGAGGCAACGGCAGTCAGAGACTTGGTTTACTCTGTTGTCAGAGTCTCCTTCATTGCTGAGTGAGTACCCGACTCCCAACTGACCCCTGCACTGCATCTCTGCATCACCATCCAGAGTCCCGGTGCCTACCCCTACCCATGGAGGGTAACGTCATCTTGCTGCCCCACTCCATCACCATGAGTACTCCCAACGGCAGCGGCGGTACTTCCAATTACCGTACACCACGGGTGGCGTCACGAACTATATCTATTTCCTGTAAATACTCTCCTTTTTCATTTGAGTGTTGCCCCTATCCCCCGGGTCCGGAGACACTCGAGCCACGAGTAATCACCACGCCCGGATCCGAGCGGTTTGGTCCGCTGCAGGGGCAGCACATTAGCACAATGCCAAGGAGGAATGAAATTATTAATAATCTTAAAGAAGCAAATGCTGCTGCCTGTCAATTTCGGAAGAGTTAAAAAGTTATTTGTTAATAATTTTGAGTCCATCATAAAGAACCAAAGAAAAGTCACAAGTGGAAATATTTGAAATATATTTGACATTTTTCCCAGGAGTGTACTTCCAAGCACATACAAGTGCATCTTGATAAATTAGAATATCCTCAAAAAGTTAATTTATTTCAGTAATTCAATACAAAAAGGGAAACACATATATTATATAGAGTCATTATACACAGAGTGATCTATTTCAAGTGTTTATTTCTGTTAATGTTGATGATTATGGCTTACAACCAATGAAAAGCCAAAAGTCTTTATCTCAGAAAATTGGAATATTATATAAGACCAACCAGTTCTTTTTCTCCTTGGCCCACGTAAGACACTTCTGGCATTGTCTTTTGGTCATGAGTGGCTTGACACAAGGAATGTGACAGTTGTAGCCCATGTCCTGGATACATCTATGTGTGGTGGCTCTTGAAGCACTGACTCCAGCAGCAGTCCACTCCTTGAGAATCTCCCTTAAATTTTTGAATGGCCTTTTCTTAACAATCCTATAAAGGCTGTGGTTATCACGGTTGCTTGTGCGCCTTTTTCTACCACACTTTTTACTTTAATTTAACTTTCCATTAATATGCTTGAATACAGCACTCGGTGAACAGCCAACTTCTTTAGCAATGACCTTTTGTGGCTTACACTCCTTGCGGAGTGTCAATGACTGCCTTCTGGGGATCTGTCAAGTCAGCAGTCTTCCTCATAATTGTAAACGAAGGAACAAAGATAGGATCAAACGCCCATTAATGAAATATTGAAAATTCTTTATAAATAAAGGTGCAGGTGACAGCGTGTTTACAGCCTGTGTGTGTAAACACGCTGTCACCTGCACCTTTCTTAAAAAAGAATTTTCACTATTCCATTAATGGGCGTTTGATCCTATCTTTTTTTTCCTTCGTTTATATTGTACTAGCAATTATTCCCAGGTCCACACTGCCTGCATGTCACCTTGGCAGAATATATGCCTATATGTATAATTATTTATAATCATGCCATGGGTTTGGTTGTTGATTTTCATTATTTCCCCTTGATTGTGTAGGCTACTGAACCAGACTAAGGGACCATTTTAAATGCATATGAAGCCTTTGCAGCTGTTTTGTGGTAATTATTCCAATTTTCTGAGATAATGACTTTTGGGTTTTTATTGGCTGTAAGCCAAATCATCAACATTAACAGAAATAAACATTTGGAATAGATCCCTCTGTGTGTAATGACTCAATATAATATATGGGTTTCCCTTTTTTTACTGAATTACCTAAATAAATTAACTTGTTGATGGTATTCTAAGTTATTGAGATGCACTTGTACATATCAAGGTCTGATCATGCAATGCTTAGATTTTTTTTTAAAGAGCAACAGCTCAGATTCTAAAGGCTTGAGGTAGCATGTTAAATGTTCACTTTCATGATACTACAATGAGAAAACAAACTAACAAGTATGGCTTGATTGGAAGAGTTGCAAGAATAAAGAAGAACGTAGCAGAAAGGCTAGTTTGGAAGTTTGCAAAGTTGCATCCTAACAAACGACAAGACTTCTGGAATAATGTCCTTTGGACAGATGAAACAAAATGGAGGTGTTTTTCTATCATGCCCTGTGCCATGCTTGGTGAAATCCAAATATATTAGCACAAACAATTCATACCAACTATAAAGCACAGTGGTGAAGGGCTGAAGATTTGAGCATCTTTTGCATCTGCCTATAGTTTTTTGTTCCCCTCCTATTTAGTAAAGGCACATAACCTTCATATTATTATTATTATTATTTTTTTTTTTAAGAAAACACTAAATAATCTTGAAACTTTTAAGTGTTTATCTTCTAAAGTGTGCAAATTGTTTAAAACAATTTTTCGAGCTCTTTTCATTGTTCAAGTCTAGTCTATTAGAGGAAGTCAACCTTTGTTGTCAGAAGAAATGGTACTAGAGGAGATGGACAACATAATTCTAATGCCAATGCTGATCTGCATTGAAAGCTCTGCAAGTTGAGGTGGAAGGGACATCTTTGTGGTAATAGCATTCTGAGCCAGGGCGAACAATGGGGCGGAAACCAGGTGAGGGATCAAAGAACACTGGCCATTTCACACACCGAGGCACCTGTCATCAGAAAAATGATGATGATGATGATAATGATGATGATAATGATTGTGTTGGACAAAACCTGCAAACCAGACTGGGTTGGAAAGCAGCTGAGATAATCAGAGTAGGAGGTTGCTGGCACTGGTGATACACAGTGCAGATGACTTGCATCAAAAACATCTACTGGGCCCAAATCACTTCTTCAAAAAGTTAGCTCTGAAACACATACTGTAATGTTATGTCCATAGAGGAGGCTCAACATATTCTAAAAGGTTTTTAACTGGTGATAGTGTGTGAATTCTTTTCCACGTTGCTGGTGAATTAATCTTTGCATTGAGTAGGCAGTGCTTGTGAAAAAACTACTAGGTACATCTTAGCACATATCAAGCAGGAACTACATCACTCCATCAGCATATGAAATCTGCTCATATGGAGAAAACAAACTGACCAGCAATTTGAGCAAGGAACAATCTGTCCTCTTTCCTCTTCCCATGGTTATCTTTTTGGTAACCATACTGCAACCATAAATAGTGCCTTGTCATTGTCGTTGGCCCATCATTCTTCCAATCACCTAGTACTTTCCATACACTTCCTTCTCCACTTCCATTTCATCATCAGCTCTCCTCTTGGGTGCCAAAAAATTGCATTCAATTGTCTAATTACATGGAAATGTAATGCCCCACGGGGCAGGTGTATTAACCTACTCGTTGCCGGGCCGGGATGCTGCATCATCAAGGGGTGGCCTGGCCCGGTCCCGTTGCCCCGAGACTTACAAAAAGAAGGGTTGAGGGTGGTAGGAGGAATGGAGGTGGTAGTTGGAGGTGGAGGATGGGGGTGACGGTGAGGAAAGTCTTTAGATGATCATGACACCACCTGTGGTAGGCGGCTGCCACTGCAGGGTCTCTCACCGGGGCAGATATTGGGTGCATCTGGGATGGTATCGCTCCCCACAGGCGGACCGGGCCCCGGGAGGATGCTGGGGGCACGGCAGTCCCCGGGAGCGCCGGAGCGCAGGGCGACAGCAATCAGAGTCAATAGGTGCGGGTTCCAGGTCTTTACTTATTGGTTTAACTCTGGACCCCGGGTACTAGACTCTGCCGTGATGAAGCTCCGATCGATCCTGGGTAGGTGAGGAATTAGGTTACAGTCTCTGTAACTATCTCCATCTCTAAGATATGCTGTGTCGATCCCGGTGGCATAAAGCACCTTGGGGACTCCCTTGATTGTTTAATTGTCCCAGCCTTATTGCAGGTGAAGTGGATCCTCACCTTGGGACGAGCCGCTGAACTGAGTCCCGGATCCTGTGTATCACTGTGCCTCGAGCTATTTGGGTGGTGAACGGAAGACTTGAAATATTTCTGTCCTGCAGATTTTGGAAGCCAATGTGAAGTATAACTTGCCCTAGGGCTCTGCACCCTGTAGTAGCGCCGGTCCCGGTGAAGCAATGAAGCTCTCCTTCAGCGACCGCTGTTGAACTCCTCTATCCCACAAGATCTACTGGAACCAGTCCCCTTCCTCCCGGTGTCTCCAACCTGCCCACGGTCTGGCCGGTTCTACCTGGGAAAGCTCTGAAGCACGCCTTCCAGGGATTGTCTTGTTCGGTGTCCTAGACTGATCTAAAGTAATTCTGTCTCTGCTCCTGTTTTTCCCTTTGCTCCCCTCTCCCTCTGGATGAGTCACCAAGCTAGGGACTTTCCAGTTGTCATGGTGATCACCTCTACTCTAGTTAGTGAGAAGCCAGTGTTATGCAAGGGAATTCCCCTTTTTTCTGTGTGAGGCACCTGCTGTCTATGTTTGCAAGGCTGTTTGATGTAAGAAACTAAACTTACCAGACCTTAACCTCCTCCTGCCCAGGATGGACGGACATTATAAAATACATAATATACAATACCCTGTAGTGACCAGTCTCAGGGGCGCTGCAGAAATGTTTATATTTGTTCATGGCAACTGATGCCAGAGCAACTGGTTTGTGTTGCATTTTGTGAAAGAATTGTGTGCGCTTGGCTCAATAGGAGACACCTATCCACAATTATATCCACTACTTAAATGTCTCTATCAGACTAGGGTACAAAATGCCACTTTTTTATTTTAACCAAAATTCATCTTTCTATGAGCCGTAGTTTTCGGGAAAAAAAAAAAAATTCCCCTTCTTTCTAATTTTGGGTAAAATTAAATATTATTATTATTGCAGGGTCTGGGTTTAGCTTTCTTGGTAGCACCGTAATCAGGATTGTGAAAAAGGGCAAAATTGTTGAAAATTATTCAACCACAATTCTTTGAAATGCATAAGTGAAATTTGCAACAAAAATAAATATTTTCTTCCAAAAATGTTAAGAAATGTTTAGACCTGTAAAATAGGCATATTAGCAGGATAATCAGTGTTCCCTAATTGGTAAAGCTGCTTTACAATGATTGGTTGGCAACTTAATGTATGACCAGGTGAGCAATATGCCCTTCCTGCAGAGTCAACACTTCTCCATACGTGTGGCTTCTTTATGATGAGGTCAGAAAGAGCTAAATTGTTTACTATTAATAAGGCAATAAATTAGACTGCAGTGTAATATAGAGGGAATGTAATGAAGAGGGTGTTCAGCATGACCAGGGGACCGAGATACAGTAGCTAAAGTAATACAAATACTAGAAGACATGTACGGTGATACTACTGAGCTTGGAAATTTGAGAAGGCATTTGTTCCAACAGGCCCAAGGGGAGAAAAAGACGGTGACCCAGTACATGAATGCTTTGCAGGAGGTAACAGCCCAGATTACCCTGACGTCAGATGGAGAATATTGCTGATTGGGACTCTGGGACTCCGTATTGCGAGATCAGATGGTGGCCGGCCTGCGAGACCCTTATCTGTGCAGGCCCTGAGAGAATGCTTACATTGTAGCCCCGATCTGAGTTTCTTGGAGGTGGGTGCGAAGGTGAGAGTGCGAGAAAAAGAGGCACCTGCTCCCACCAACATGGAACAGCGCTCAGAGGTGGCCACTGCTGAAGTGACTGATGCCGAAACTGACCCGAAAGCTGAGAGCAGAGCTGTAGGTAGTGAGAGAAGAATTGAATAGCATCCATGGGACACCCCTTCCTCCAGCTAGTCAAAACCGGTGCCCTCAGGTGGCCAATGTGCGAGAGGCACCTCAGCCACCTCGGCCTAATCGACCTGAGAGGGGCAGCGTTATCTGCTTGATATGTGGAAGAAGAGGTCACATATCCCAAAACTGTGACACGCGAACAAACACACTGCGAAGGAAAGTAATAAACTACCCGACTCCACAGTAGAGGAGTATACCAAGGGGCCCGACTTCATCAGAAGACAAGTACCAGGCTCTGAAGATTTGGTGGCTGGTCGGCACACCACCTGGGATGAATTTGAAGGGCTGCGAGTCTATTGCTTGATGGATATCAGGTCCCAGGTAATCACCATGCCTGAAGGTTTTTCCGCTGGAACTTCACTCTCCAATTGACTGCTGCGAACGATCTCCTCATCCCCGTAGCTGGAATAGTGTGGATGAAGATAAAGGTGTGTTGAAAAGACCTGGGAAAGAAAGGGATTGTGTTAGTGAAAGGATCTTGGGAATGAACATCTTGAAGCAAAAAGGACATCTCCTAGCTGAGGATCCACAGGGAAGACGTTGGACCCAGGAGACCAAGCAACGGCCGACTAGGAGGACTCTCCAACAGCTCATTCGGGTTTGCCAGATTCAGAAGCTCCTTGCAGCCTTCCACTACTTGGGGAAGGTTGTGGTGCCCCCACATACTGCACTGACTTTGCTGGTAGGGCAGATGGTGCTCACTATGCCTGTTTGGACGCAATTGCCCAAGGAAGGAGACAAGGTGCAAGTGGACCCTCCAGAAGAGGCGGAGGAGATCCCAGGGCTGCTGATCGCACAAAACTCTGGCGACGGTCCAGCAGGGGCAGGTGCTGGTGAGGTGCCATAACTTGAGTGGAGAAAGCGTGCAGCTCGTCTTAAAGAGAGAGTCTTGGATCTTTGTAATGCCTCAGACGCTCACACCAGCGGGAGCCGTGCAGCTGGTTCCCATCAGGGAAGACCTGTGGACCCTGTTTGTGGCCCTCACTCAGAGGGAGTAGAGGGGTAATGTGGAAAATGGACGCACCCTTCTAGAACAGATGGAGATGGATCTGACTGACTTTTCCCCTGAACAAGTCAGGCAAATAGAGGAAATTTTGATACGGTACCAACCCGTGTTCGCACAATATGATGGTGACTTTGCGTGCACCACCGGCATTCAACATGAGATCCAAATAGGGGACACCGCCCCCATCCAAGAGAGGTACTGACAGATTCTACCCAGTATGCATCAATAAGTGAAAGAACTATTGTCGCACATGCTGCAGAATGGGGTTATCCGGGAGAGCTAGAGCCCTTGGGCGTCCCCAATCGCCTTAGTTAGGAAGAAGAATGGGACATTATGGTTCTGTGTGGATGACAGACGGCTGAATGCCTGCACCGTCTGGGACTCCTATCCCTTACCGAGAATAGAAGAATCCCTATCAGCCTTGGGGAAGGCAAAATACTTCTCTTCTCTAGACATGGTGAGTGGGTACTGGCCGGTTCCCATGGCTGATAAAGACCAGATGAAGACTGCCTTTATCCTTCCCATGGGGCTGTTCATGTTTAACAGGATGCTATTTGGGCTGACCAATGCACTGGGGATGTTCCAGCACCTGATGGAGAGGTGTCTGGGTGATCTGAACTTCGAGTCAACCTTGATATGCCTGAACGATATTATTATTTTTTCTTCCACCTTCGCGGAACATCTTCACCAGCTGAGTCAAGTGTTGGAGCAACTGCAGAAGCATGAGCTGAAGGTCAAACCTCGGAAATGCCATGTAATCCAAAGAGAAATTGAATACCTCGGGCACACTGTGTCCAGCCAGGGGGTGTACCCAACTTCAGAAAAGGTTGCCGCAGTACAAAAATGGCCGACCCCCACAACATTGAGAGAACTCTGAGCTTTCCTATGCCTATCCAGTTACTACTGGAGGTTCATCAAGGACTTTGCCAAGATAGTGGCACCCTTGCAAACGGCATTGCCAGGGATGGTGGGGAATGCCCGGATTCGGCCTCTCCAGTAGGGCCCTGAACAAGAAGAAGCCTTTTGGGCACTAAATAATGCCCACATTTTTGCCTATGCAGACCTCATCCAGCCCTTCGTATTGTACACTAACGGCAGTCTCTATGGGCTGGGAGTGGTGCTGGCTCAAGTTCAGGGGGGATGAGAGACGGTCGTAGCATATGCCAGTTGTTCCCTGTGGACTCGGAGAAGAATCACAAAAACTACAGCTCTTTCAAGCTGGAGCTGCTGGCCCTGGTATGGGCGATGACTGAAAAGTTTGCCGAGTACCTGTCAAGGGCAGATGTTCAAGTGTGCACCAACAACAACCTCCTCGCTCACTTAGAGAATGCAACACTAGGCACCCTGGAACAACTCTAGGTTCCCAGAATGTCCAGGTTCCAGTATGAAATCTTCTACCAGTCGAAAGTCGAAAACACACATGCTGATGCGTTGTCCCGAGTGGCCCTGGAGCGACCAACGTGGGATATTGATGAAGAGCTGGAAGAAAATGAGACACCCGACATTAAGCACTTTGCAGCGGTGCTGGTGTAGGACCAAGAAGCTGTGGAAGAATCTTGGCCTACTTGAGTCTTGGGATGCCCTAAGGAGAGTGGGTGCGTTTACAGGAGGCTGACCCCGAACTTGTAAAGATACGTACCTGGGTGACTAGAGATGAGCGATGTTCGATGTTCGAGGTTCGACAATTTCATGCTCGAGTGATTTTGGGGGATGTTCGAGTCGTTCAACGAACTCGAACGATTTGGTAAAAGTTTGTTAGTTCGAGTTACGTTCGAGAACGGTTCGATCAACAAAAAGCCTCGCTACTTACTAGCTGGCTTTTCACTGTAATAGTGTGAGTCACTGTGAATCACGCTATTATCAAAATTCAGCGTATATTGTGCGGGGGGGGACGGGGTTTAGATCAGTGCTGCTGCTGAGTGCTGAATGAATGCCGATCGCCATTTTTTTTTTTCCCTAACCGCGCGTACAGTGGGGCGGGCCAGGTTGTCAGCAAATCACAGAGACACACACTGCAAAGTGGATTTTTGCCAGACAAGGAAGGGCTTGTGTCATTGGTTGTGCATGTCACATGTCTTTGCTCTATAAGATCCGTCCATTTTCCACGTCGCCACCATTATCTCTCTGCTGTGGGTGGGTGACAGTCACTGCTCCCGCTGCTGCTGCTGTGTGCACTATAGCCATACAGTGCAATCTACACAGCGCTTTAGGGATTAGGGACTCCTTGAAATTTAAGCCCTTTTCAGGGCTGCATTACAACCATTCATAGGCAATGTTGCTAGGCAGCTCCATGCAAATGCTGTGCAGGGCTTTAGATAACAGCGTCTGGCTACTCTGGCAAGTCCTTGCTGCATTTTTTCATTGGCAGGGATAGAAAGTGAGGCTTCCTTTGCTGTCCTGCTACCTACAGCACCTGTGCATTCTACCCTCCTGCCCATTTTTGCTACGCTATTTTTATAGCAAACAGTGCTGACACTTAGTGGCATACAAAAAATATCTGCTATACTAACTTAGTGTCCTACTGGGGCAAAGCAAGGTACACCACCTCTGCATTCTACCCTCCTGCCCATTTTTGCTACGCTTTTTTTATAGCAAACAATGCTGACACTTATGCGGGCTTTACACGAGACGACCGATCGTGCGATGCATTGTCGGGATCACGGTTTTCGTGACGCACATTCGGCATCGTACACAAAGTCATCTTGTGTGACACCTCCTAGCAACGCAGTATCGCTCACAAATCGTGAGTCGTGTACTCGTCGCTAAGTTTCATAAAATTGTTTAATTAAAATGGCGCCAGTTGTTCATCGTTTCCGTTGCATCACACATTGCTCCGTGTGACACCACGGGAACGATAAACACTGCTTACCTGTGTCCCACGGCACCCGCCGATTATGTGGAAGGAAGGAGGTGGGTGGGATGTTTACGTCCCGCTCATCTCCGCCCCTCCGCTTCTATTGGCTCTCTGCTGTGTGACGTCGCTGTGACGCCGAACGTCCCTCCCACTTCAGGAAGTGGACGTTCGTCGCCCACAGCGAGGTCGTGCGGAAGGTAAGTACGTGTGACGGGGGTTAAACGAGTTTGTGCGCCACGGGCAGCGATTTGCCCGTGATGCAAAAACGACGGGGGCGGGTACGATCGCTCGTGCTATCGCACAATAGATCAACTCGTGTAAAGCAGGCATTAGTGGCATCCAAAAAGTGTCTGCTATACTAACTTAGCGTCCCACTGGTGCCAAGCAAGGTACAACCACCTCTGCATTCTACCCTCCTGCCCATTTTTGCTACGCTTTTTTTTATAGCAAACAGTGCTGACACTTAGTGGCATCCAAAAAGTGTCTGCTATACTAACTTAGTGTCCTACTGGTGCCAAGCAAGGTACACCACCTCTGCATTCAACACACCTGCCCATTGCTGCAACGCAATTTTAATTTCAAAAAGTGCTGACACTTTTAGGGGCATAGTAAAATTGTCAGGGATACTACCTTTGGGTTCCTGTCCTGTCAAGCAAGGTACACCACATGTGCATTCTACAATCCTCTCCATTTCTGCTACGCAATTTTTAACTGCAGGTAGTCCAGGCAATGTGTGACGCCGCTGCAGGATTGGATATAATGTTGCCTTCATCCAAAGGTGGTTCTCTTGATGTCTGAGAGAGCTCAACACCAGCAGCTGTTTCCACTTCAAAAACAACTGACGACCTGCCAATCACACTGCCTGTAGCAGGTAAAGGGGTGGAAAGTCTGCGTCAAAAAACATGTGTGACTGCTGTCCCCACAGTCACAGAGGATGAAGAGCACGCAGATGCACTTGATGGTGCAGCCGGTGCTTGCACAGTCCCGCTAGGCCGCATTGTAGCACTGTGGACTTCCCATTGTGACTTATGAATAATTTAAAGTAGTGTACAGGGTGGGCTCCCCAGTATACAGCAAAACCACACAACAGGAAAGGGACTCTAGGCAGTTGGGTTGATAAATGATTGCTTAACTTTCCAAAAACAAACAATAAGAACCATGCATAAAACTGAAAGAATAGAAGATTCTATTCACAATTCCAAAAGCCTACACCACTTTGCTGCGACACTCTTAATGGCGATTTATACCCCTTGCCCACCAACTTTTGCCTAAGCAACGGACTGTCTAAACAGTTGCCTACTACCTGGTAATCCCTCTGCGTAGCAGGAGTAATTGTGTGTGTGTGTGTGCGAACACGACTTACCAGTGTCGCATCACAAGAGTTTACAACTTAGCTACCTAAACATAGACAATACCCATAACCCCCCTGAATACCCTTGGTAGCTGAAGCCTCACAGATAAGGCAGATGATAACAGTGTGAAGGCAAACCACACAGCTCAGCAACACGGTCCTGGAAATCTTGTAAAGCAACAGTCAATGCAAACATGTGTCGCTGTCCCTCTATGATTTTAACTGTAACTGACAAATTGACAGAGTAGAGGCATCAAGTCTTATTGTCTATATAGTCGGCCTAAGCAGAACAGATATGTGTTTTGCTAAGAAAACAAAGTGTTGCGTGCACACATTACTGTCTGGTCCCAGCCTACCGTACCCGGGTACTGTGGTGTCCAGTTGCCATCAATACAGAGTTTACAATCCTCTCCCGGTAAACAGTATAGACAGCACCGGAAGAATTTCGGTCTCCGGCACTGGATGCTGCTCACAGTCGTTACTGTCCTCCTCACCAAACACCAACATGAGTCCCCTCACAATTCACCAAAGTGTTTCCGCGGTGGCTCCTTGCTGTAACACACACCTTTAGCTTTTCCTTCATTTCACAGACAGCACCTCCTCCTCTGCTCTACAAGTCCTCAGCCGAAGACCATTTTGCTATTGCTATAGTGATCAAACAGTCAAAGGCAGATGCAAAAAAACAGCAGCCCCTTGTGTGTAGTCTGTAACAATGCATGCAATGAATGGAAAATAAGCATGTTGCATTCACAGTGGATAAAGCTCATCAATACACCCTCACACTATCACTTCATATCCATGTGACAGTTCATGGACAAAGTACTCTAAATAGTGATTTTTTTGGACTCTACTTAGAGATTGGTGACAAATCTTACAGATGACATGACTTGGGTGATCTTTTGCGATGTATAAAAAGCCCCAGGCTAGGCATGGCTTACAGCCCATGCAACCTGCAGAGCCACCACGACTTCTGCTCAGAGGCAGAGTTGTGGCTGAGGATTCAGTTGTTGATGTGCTTCCAGTACTTTGTCTCTGTCCATGAAGATGCAACCTAACCTCGTTGTCAGTAGCATCCTCCTCCACCTCCTCTGCTGACCTCATCGACTGGTTGACTTTGGTTTGAAAGTAAGTGGGGTCTCCAACCTCATCATCACCCTGCGTGTTTTCACTCCCCTTGTCCTGACTCCTCAAAGCCAACCTCTTCCTGCCCTGACCGAATAGTAAAGTTGTCGTTCCAATCAGGTATCTGAGTCTCCTCAGCATGTTCCCCATTGTCTCCACCAGGATGATTTACAGTTTGGGAATGAGGGTGTACATTATGATCAGCACCTTCTTCATCGGGTCCTGGATCAGACTTACAAAGTTTCTGGGCATCAGTCCAGATCATTTCCTTGTCTGTACTCACTGCAGCTTTGTAGCAGACCTCTGATTCCCAGGCTATTGTGTGACTGAACAGCTCTGCCGACTCAGCCATCTCTGTTACCCCATACTCAGCAGGGCTGGTGGAAACTTGTGAGCTGTTTGGAAGCAAGTGCGATTGGTTTGACGCCACAGAGGAATGGAGTATTTGGGATATAGAAGTGGAGGTGGAGGAGAGGCCACTTGATGGAGCACTGAAGATCTATTGAAGCACCTGCTTTTTTGTTGCCTCATCTACATTTCATAGCGATGGTCGTGTCCTTGAAAAAAGGGATCATATCAGATTATCCAAGGGAAGAAGTAGACCTCTTATTTTGGCTGGTAGTTGGTGTTACGAATCGGTGCCGCCGTAGACGCAAGCAGCCAGCTGCGGTTCCAGTTGCGCCCAGGCGTCAGCTGCCATTTTTGTCTGTCCCTTGGGTCGTCCAGCTGGCTGCTTCCTCATCCATGTCTAAGGCGAGCTTTGCACACTACGACATCGCAGGCCGATGCTGCGATGCCGAGTGCAATAGTGCCCGCCCCCGTCGCAGCAGCGATATGTGGTGATAGCTGGCGTAGCGAAAGTTATCGCTACGCCAGCTTCACACACACACTCACCTGCCGTGCGACGTCCCTGTGGCCGGCGACCCGCCTCCTTGTTAAGGGGGCGGGTCGTGCGGCGTCACTGCGACGTCACACGGCAGGCGGCCAATCAGAGCGGAGGGGCGGAGATGAGCAGGATGTAAACATCCTGCCCACCTCCTTCCTTCCGCATATCCTACGGAAGCCGCAGTGAGGCCGGTAGGAGACGTTCCTCGCTCCTGCGGCTTCACACACAGCGATGTGTGCTGCCGCAGGAGCGAGGAACAACATCGGACCGTCGCGTCAGCGTAATCATGGATTACGCCGACGCTGCACCGATGATACGATTACGACGCTTTTGCGCTCGTTAATCGTATCATCCAGCCTTTACACACTGCGATGTCGCATGCGATGCCGGAAGTGCATCATTTTCAATTTGACCCCACCGACATCGCACCTGCGATGTCGCAGTGTGCAAAGTGCCCCTTAGTGTGGAGAGAAGGCTAGTGTGCATGCGTGTGCCGATTTACCACAGACACAGCCTAAGTACAGTATTTTGCCTAGTGAGCATGCTCAGCATGACTGTGCTATTCATGAGGCTTAAGCCTGCTTTACATGCTACAAGATATCTTACGATGTGTCGGCGGGGTCACGTCGTAAGTGACGCACATCCGGCATCATAACGTATGTTGTAGCGTGTGACAGCGACGTGCAATTGCGATTGAACGAAAAACCGTTCATCGCATGCACGTCGTTCATTACTGACGAATTGAATGTCAGATTGTTCATCGTACCCGGGGTAGCGCACATCGCAGTGTGTGACACCACGGGAACGATGAACAGATCTCACCTGCCCCCTGCGGCTCCCGGCCCACAATGCGAAAGGAAGGAGGTGGGCGGGATGTTTACGTCCCGCTCAGATCCGCCCCTCCACTTCTATTGGCCGGCTGGTGCGTGACGTCGATGTGACGCCGAACGTCCCTCCCACTCCAGGAAGTGGACGTTCGCCGCCCACATCGAGGTCATATGGAAGGTAAGTATATGTGACGGGGGTTAATCGTTTGTGCGGCACGTTCAACAAATTGAACGTGCTGCACATACGATGGGGGCGTTGCAAATCGCATACGATATCGTATGCGAAATTGCAACGTGTAAAGCAGGCTTAAGTCCTCAGTTTGTGCTACTGTGCATTCCATCACACTTAGTGCAAAAAGCCTCTTTGCACAGGTACTTGGACTCTGTGCCGTGTCTAAGTCCTGTGTTGGGCCTACAGAGCATGCAGAAGCTGATAGTCTGCTTTCTGAGACTGTTGTCAGGCAAATGAGCATGCTCATGCACTTTCTGCATCAGAGGCTAGGTCCATAAAGGAACTCAATGGCCATGTCCATGAGGTGTCATTCCATGATAGTCCAAAAGGCATCAGGTGTCTCGATGATGTGGCCACTCCGGACTGGCTCGCAGAGGCCCACCCCTATGATTTTTCACCTCATCATTGTTTGTCAGACGATGACTGGTGAGGTGTTTGGGGCATGGCTGCCATGAGGTCATCATTGAAGTGGCGGTTCCGCATAGGTCGCTGGTTATGTCACTGATGACGTAGCAGTCTGCTTTTGGCTCATGGAGGTGCATTGTGGTCCACCCTGGGTTGGGGCGAACCTAGGTTAAAAAAGGCAATAATAGAGGATAACCTCGGCACACTAAACCTCCCAAACTGAGTCACAAAGGATAGTAATGCAAAATCACTCTTAGTCTTTATTTATTGGTCCGTATTTAGAAACATTTTTTTATATAAGCATATATGTTTTTGTCCAAACAAGTTACAAATTGACGTTTCGGCCTGAGCCTTCATCAGATTGGACTTATCAAGAACACATATAATTGTGATAGGTACGTCAATCAAGAGAGCCGGATAATGCAAAGCAGTTTATAATGTTGTGTGCATCACTGTTGCTTAGAGACCGTTATACGGTAACTAGAAGGTGGCCCGATTCTACGCATCGGGTATTCTAGAATTTACGTATTGTGTAGTTAATGTATGATTTTTGTTATATATATATATATATAGATGTTGTTGTGTGTAGTTACCAAGTGTTTGTGTAGGGCGCTGTACATGTTCTGGGTGTTGTCTGGGTGTGGCGGGGGTGAGAGTGGTGTTGTTTGTGTGTTGCGTTGTGTATGTTGCGTTGTTTGTGGAGCGCTGTGTGTCTATAGCGTTGTGTGTGTGTGTTGCGCGGTTTGTGTGGGTGTGGGGTGTGTGTGTGTGTTTTGGTGGGAGGTATGTTTTGTGCAATGTGTGTGTTGTGCGGCATGTGCGTATATTTGTGTGTGCCGCGGTGTTTGTGTGTTGGGTGTTGTGTGTGTGCGGCGTTGTCTGTGTGTGTGGGTGTCTGTGTAGGGCGGTGTTTGTGGTTCCCAGTGTGTGTGTAGTGTGTTGTGCAGTGCGTGTGTGGCGGTGTGTGTGTGTGTTTTGAGGGGAGGTGTGCACCCCCCATCGTGCTCCATCCTCCATGCTGCGCACCCCCCATTGTGCTCCATCCCCATGCTGCGCACTCCCCATCGTGCTTCATCCCTCATGCTGCGCATTCCCCATCGTGCTCCATCACCCATGCTGCGCACCCCCCATCGTGCTCCATCCCCCATGCTGCGCACTCCCCATCGTGCTCCATCCCTCATGCTGCGCATTCCCCATCGTGCTCCATCACCCATGCTGCGCACTCCCAAACGTGCTCCATCCCCATGCTGCGCACCCCCCATCGTGCTCCATCCCCCATGCTGCGCACTCCCCATAGTGCTCCATCCCCCATGCTGCGCACTCCCCATCGTGCTCCATCCCTCATGCTGCACATTCCCCATCGTGCTCCATCACCCATGCTGCGCACTCCGAAACGTGCTCCATCCCCATGCTGCGCACTCCTCATTGTGCTCTATCCCCCATGCTGCGCACTCCCCATTGTGATCCATCCCCCATGCTGCGCATTCCCCATTGTGCTCCATCCCCCATGCTGTGCACTCCCAAACGTGCTCCATCCCCCATGCTGCGCACTCCCAAATGTGCTCCATCCCCCATGCTGCGCACTCCCCATCGTCCTCCATCCCCCATGCTTCGCACACTCCCCATCGTGCCCCATCCCCCATGCTGCGCACTCCCCATCGTGCTCCATCCCCCATGCTATGCACCCCCCAACGTGCTCCATCCCCCATGCTGCGCACTCCCCATCGTGCTCCATCCCCCATGCTGTGCACCCCCCATCGTGCTCCATCCCCCATGCTGTGCACCCCCCATCGTGCTCCACAGTCACACATCAGACAGTATACACGCACACATCTGATCGCATACATTCACACCCCACTTCTGCCTGTGCCCTCAGGTGGGCGGTCCCAGCAGCTGTGCTGCACGCCGTGCTCCTCTGCCTCCTACCGAGACGCACACATCCTATCGCATACACGCACACATCCTATCGCATACACGCACACATCCGATCGCATACACGCACACACACAGACACACAGACGATATCGCACATACGCGCTCACACACTCACAACATCCGGAGATACCACATGCTTCTGGCCATGTGATCCTTCGGCAGGTCTTGGAAGGTCACTGCACGCACAGGATAGCCGCCGAGAAGCAAGCGATATCACGGGATGTTGTGAGTGTGTGGATGCGTTCTGATGTGTGTGTGAGGTGTGTGTGAGTGAGTGTGATCTGATGTGTGTGTGTGTGTGTCTGTTCTTATGTGTGTGCATGTGTGTGTGTGTGTGTGTGTTCCGCCGCTGCAGGACCTTGATGCGCTCACCTGGGAGGTGGTGTACGCTGGTAACCATGCTACACAATATTACATGGTTACCAGCGTACCCTACCCCCCGCACGCGCGGGAGCCCACACCAGCGTACGGCGGCAACCCCAGCAATGCGAGGGTATGTGTCGACTGGGTTGGCGGCGTACGCTGGTGTGGGCTCCCGGGGGTACAGCACTCACCTGGGAGTCGGGGCTCCGTGTCGTTTCGGGGAATGCGTGCAGGGGGCGGGGCCAGAGCAAGCATGCAATGCGTTAGGGGGCGGGGCGTAGCCGAGTTGCTAATGCGTGCAGGGGGCCGGGGCGAGAGGCCAATCCGTGTGGGGGGTGGAGCCTGGGCGAGCGGCCAATCCGTGCGGGGGGTGGAGCCGAGGTGAGGCGAACGGCCAATCCGTGCGGGGGGGCGGAGCCAAGGCGAGGCGAGCGGCCAAACCGCTGTTTGTCACCGTAAGGACACAATTTTGGAGCAAGACAGACAGACAGACAGACAGAATAAGGCAATTATATATATAGATATGTATCGAGGGGCACCTGCCAGGTGCTATAATACCTCAGCCTAGGAGTGCTGGGGAGAACAGAGTAGTAGCGTCTAATATGAATTACGCTGTATGTTAGCCTTGCTAATATAGCGCTGTCACAGGAGCTGTATAAGATTGCTGGGATGTTTTCCACAGAATATGCCTTATGGGAAGCATGCTGTGGGATATAGGTACCTCTAAGTGGATGGCCAAGGGTTAATGCAGCCGGTAGAACCGGAAGGGTGCACAGGAGAGCGCTAGTACTGAACGCACGTCCACCGCGGCGAGGACCTTGGCCAGATACCCTTCCGGTGCTACCGGCTGCATTAACCCTTGGCCATCCACTTAGAGGTACCTATATCCCACAGCACGCTTCCCATAAGGCATATTCTGTGGAAAACATCCCAGCAATCTTATACAGCTCCTGTGACAGCGCTATATTAGCAAGGCTAACATACAGCGTAATTCATATTAGACACTACTACTCTGTTCTCCCCAGCACTCCTAGGCTTAGGTATTATAGCACCTGGTAGGTGCCCCTCGATACATATTACCTTATAACGGTCTCTAAGCAACAGTGATGCACACAACAGTATAAACTGCTTTGCATTATCCGGCTCTCTTGATTGACGTACCTATCACAATTATATGTGTTCTTGATAAGTCCAATCTGATGATGGCTCAGGCCAAAACATCAATTTGTAACTTGTTTGGACAAAAACATATATGCTTATATAAAAATAAATTTCTAAATACGGACCAATAAAGAGTGATTTTGAATTACTATCCACTGTGACTTTCTGAGGTTTGGGAGGTTTAGTGTACCAAGGTTATCCTCTATTATTGTCTATTTTTTTTACCTCTGAGTACCTATACACCAGTGTAGCAGAGCTTCCTCTACAGTACCTATAGGTTAAAAAAGGTTAAAAAAGGGGCTGGAGACAACAAGGAGGTGTGCAGTCTTCTATTATGCTCAGACAGAGCACTCCTCCATGTGTTGAACCCATTACGGCTTTATGACTTGGTAACGCAGAACGGTTACGACCAGCTCCTGTCCTACCAGTCCAGCTACTGCAGCACAGTGGCATTAACTGGTAAGCTGCTGCACCTGCTGTCCACAGGTGTGCCCCCTACGCACACGGACAGCGTACCCAGTGGCCCCTGTGTTGTTAACAGGGAGTTCCTTGGAGGGGGGGTGTGGACCCTGTGACGCTAACAGGCTTCCCAGTCTCCAGATCCGATTGTCGTCTAACTCGATTCAGGCTACTATTTGTTTCTGAGGCACCAAGCTCAGTATCCTCCGCCTAACCTTTGGGTTGCCAGCATCTCCTTTTCCATCTAGGAGGACGGTTGACCCTGGCTGGCGATTGGGATATATACCACCTTATCCAAATCTGCCAGTCCCCCCATAACAGATGGTGTTTCTTCAGCAGATGTTACTGTGCCTTAAGCACCAAACCCACGGACACAAACTTTTTTCCCCTTTCCAACACACCTGTTCCCCTTTCCACCACCATATGGCCTTTTTCTACTCATTTTGTATATGATTAAATTTGCAACTCTGCAGGGACACCCTACTCAACGCCGTCTCAGCACAGCATCCACCCCTCGGTCCCTCAGATGTTGACAAGTGAAAGACCATTTCCTCCTAGCCAAGACAAAGCATTGAGATTTACTCTGTGCAGCAGTGGTGTTTAGTGGAAAAGCCGATGTAAGATTGCGTACCAGCTTGTGCTGATACTCCTGCATACGTGCGACCCTTTCTATGGCAGGACTTATTTTGCCAAATTTTGTCTTGTACCGGGGATCTAAGAGTGTGGCCACCCGGTAGTCAGCATTCCTTTGAATTCGGATAATCAGAGGGTCATGTTGTAGGTAGTGCAGCAAGAAGGCACTCATGTGTCTTGCGCATCCAGGAGGACCAAATCCTTGCTGTGTTGATGGCGGAGAGGTGAGAATCATGCTTCCTTCCTCTGCCCTCTCCCCCCAACCTCGCACAACAGAAATCTGGGCAAGCTCTCCCTCATCTACTGAGTCTTCCATGCCCATCGCCAGTTCGTCCTCCATTTCTTCCTGTGCTCCTGCACCTTCCTCAACAGTTTTGCTGATACTATGCGCCCTTGTTAATCCCTCTCCTCCCCCACCGTCCCATGCCTGCCGCCTTGGTGCTGCTGAACGTGTGGACCTTGTAGATCTTGTTATCCCTTCCACATATGACTCCTCCTGTACTTCCTCCACTTCCTCTTGTCCCACCACCTGACTCTGAATAATGTTTAGAGTGTGCTCCAGCATGTAGATGACCATAATTGTCATTATGATAATGGCATTGTCAGCGCTTAACATCTTCGTCGCCATTTGTAAACTGTGAAGAAGGGTGCATAGGTACTTGATCTGAGACCACGTCATCAGCGTGATCTGGCCCACCTCTGGATCTCGTTAACCCAGGCTAACGTATTGCATAGTCATAACGTATTGCAGCAGGGTTCACCGTTGCTGAGACATGTGCAGATTCAAATTCCTGCGTGTCTGCAAATCGCATTGCAGGCGGTGACCAGGCAGACCGAAAGACTTCTGGAGTGATGCAAGTTGTTCAGCTGCTGGTTGTTATCAGTGGAAGTGAGCACAAAGCGAGCATACCCTCTGCAGAAGGCCATGTAGGCAACGATAGTGATTTAAAAATTGCTGGACAACCATGTTGAACATGTGAGCCATGCAAGGCACATGTCTCACATTGCCCTGGCGAAGGGCCGCACCCAGGTTTGCATCATTGTCGCGCATGGCTGTTACGTCACCACCAGAGTCCGCTCCAGCAACTTGTACTCCGATCGCCAGGTTTCGTAGATTGTACTGTTGATGGGAGAGGAGTCGATGACAGCGGTGCCGGTGGACGCTGGTTTTGCACAGCCACTGGGCAGGGTTACCTTGAGATATGCAGTACCAATGGCTGTAGGTGGTTGTTGTCTCACAGCTGAAGTAACATCATTCAGCTACAACCAATGGGAAGACACCACACCATTTTTTAGGCACCTTCTGCTGCTGACAACTGGCAGACATAGTTCTGAAGTTCTGGTTCCTGTTCTGCCCAGTTCTGTTTTGTGATTTTGTGTGCTGACTACCGCTTGTTTCCTGACTACGTCTCCTGCCTGATGTTTATGTACCTCGTTGCCCGATCCGCATTAGACTTCTGCTTATTTTCTGATTAAGTCCTGGCCATCCGATTCTGTTCCTGTTCCTCAATTCATGCTTTGACCCTGCCTGACTACTACTCTCTCGGACTGTAGCCTTCAAAAGGTATTGATCAACTTTGGCTCTGTGTAATTCCAAATCCCTGTATAGAGGTTAAAGGGTTTCAGGGTTCTGGGGGTGCAGCTTGTTGAGTGGCTTCCCTCTAGGCTATCCTTTACAGCCCGTATGAGTGTGTGGATCCAAGCAGGCATTTCACCGTGCCCTCTGCAGAAGGCCATGTAGGCCGGAATAGTGGTTTAAAAATTGCTGGACAACTAGGTTCAACACGTGAGCCATACAAGGCACATGTGTCACATTGTCCCGGCGAAGAGCCGCACCCAGGTTTGCATCATTGTCGCACGCGGCCTTCCATGGCCACTAGTTGAGTGGAGACAACCATTGATGAAACTCGGTCTCCAGAGCTAACCGTCTACAACTCCTCAGCGGTGTGACTCACTTTTCCCATACATTTCAAAGTAAAGATTTGACCACCTAATGGCGTTTGATGGCATTGAGCTCTGCTGCCAGCATAGTAAGGAAGTGTGCATGATTCCTTATGCACAGTTACAAAACGGTTGGCTTCACCAGACAGGTTTTGAGCGGAGGTTGAGGAGGCTTCACCAGACAGGTTTTGAGCGGAGGTTGAGGACCTAGACGAGGTTGAGGAGGCAGAAGCAATGCAGGAACTTCTACATACAGAGGAAGGATTGACACACAACTCGTGGGGACGGCAAGACTTGTACAACAGACCCTTCTCCATCTCTCACCATAGTTACCCAGTGCCCAGTCAGCGACATGTAATGCCACTGTCCATGCATACTGGTCCAAGTACCTGTGGTGAAATGCACCCTGTAACACACAGAGTTTCTCAAGGAAGCGGTGATGTTGTGTGCGACATGCTGGTGTAGCGCGGGCACGCCTTTCTTGGAGAAGGAGTGGCGACTGGGCATCGGCTCTTGGGGCACTGCGATGGGCATAAGGTCTTGAAAATCCTCTGTGTAAAAAGGGTGGAAAGGCAGCATTTCTGTAGCCAACAGCTTGCAGATGCTGAAAGTCAACCTCTTTGGCATGTCATGCCCTTCTAAAATCATGTAAAACACAGCAAGGGGACTCCAACCACAGTCTCCCTCATTTCCAAAAATTGGGCCACACACACACCACTTCACTTGCATCAGTTGTCCCCCAGTTGCAATCTTAAAATGATGCTTTGCATGAAGCACTCTCAAAAATACACCAACCTTTCGCCTCCCCTGGATGACACAGGGGTAGAAAAGTCCTCTGTGATCCATGACTTGTTAATCTTGGTTCTTTTTCAAAAAAAAACAAGGGGACTCCAACCACAGTCTCCCTTGTTTCCAAAAATTGGGCCACACACACACCACTTCACTGGCTTTAGTTGTCCCCCAGTTGCAATCTTACAAAGATGCTTTGCATGAAGCACTCTCAAAAATACACCAGCCTTTCGCCTCCCCTGGATGACACAGGGGTAGAAAAGTCCTCGGTGATCCATGACTTGTTCATCTTGATGAACGCTAGTCTGTCCACATTGTCACGGGACAGACGCGTGCGCTTATCTGTCAGCACACACCCAGCAGCACTGAAGACACGTTCCGAGAGAACTATGTATTTTTGTGTTTGAGTTTGCCTCCGATTGTTTTCAATGGGGTTCGAGAGGTTCGTCGAACGTTCATCGAACGGGGCCTCCGTTCGACGAACCGAACTCGAACACCAGGAGGGTGGCTCATCTCTATGAGTGACTCTCAATGACCTCACTGGGAGGAAAGAGAGAGCCTTTCAGTCGTGGCTCTACAACTCCTTGGTCAGTGGGAGCATCTTGCTGTGAAGAATGTGCTACTGTATCGGTAGATTTAAAGGGAACCTGTCAGCAGAAATTTCGACTAAAACCTAACAGATTCCCCCTCTGCAGCTCCTGGGCTGCATTCTAGAAAGGTCCCTGTTATCATAGTGTCCCCTTTCTGACCCAAAAAAAAGAGTTTATATCGAGGTATCTTTTTGGCTTCTGATTCTCTAAATGTGTCACGGGGGCGGGCTGCCTGATGGCCGTTATTCTGCCCCCTGTTCCTGTATGCCGCCCCCATCGCTGATTTCCATACTTCTGGACGCCGCCCACTGCTCCAGCCATCCCCGCGCATGCCCAGTGCTCATCTCTCGTGGATGAGCACTGTGCCCAGTGTCACCGGTGGTGACGTGCGCGCAGGGTTTAGATTATGGGCGGTGCTGTGATGTTAATTACCAAGCAACCGCCCATAATCGCGGGACCGCGCATTCCCCCTCGGCCTGCTTCTTTCTGCGCAAGCGCGCTGCAGCTGAACTCCTCCTGATCGGTGTAGTCACTGCTCCGCGCTCCTCCCATCTATTTCCTGCCTCAGGGCAAGATGGGAAGGAGGTGACGTGAGTTCAGCTGCAGCGCGCTTGCGCAGAAAGCAGGCCGAGGGGGAATGCGCGGTCCCGCGATTATGGGCGGTTGCTTGGTAATTAACATCACAGCACCGCCCATAATCTTAACCCTGCGTGCACGTCACCAGCGGTGACGCTGGGCACAGTGCTCATCCACGAGAGATGAGCACTGGGCATGCGCGGGGATGGCTGGAGCAGTGGGCGGCGTCCAGAAGTATAGAAATCGGCGATGGGGGCGGCATACAGGAACAGGGGGCAGAATAACGGCCATCAGGCAGCCCGCCCCCGTGACACATTTAGAGAATCAGAAGCCAAAAAGGTACCTCGATATAAACTCTTTTTTTGGGTCAGAAAGGGGGCACAATAATAACAGGGACCTTTCTAGAATGCAGCCCAGGAGCTGCAGAGGGGGAATCTGTTAGGTTTAAGGCGAAATTTCTGCTGACAGGTTCCCTTTAATTACTGAGGGAGTTTGGGACCACCTGGCAAGTGGTGATCCCGGAAGGAATAGTGTTGTGCCTGGTTAAAGAAGCTCATGAGAGGGGAGCACACTTCGGAGTAGAGAAGACTTTCCAGTGGCTGTAACGGCTGGTATATTCGCATCAATTACATCGGGCAGTCGAACATGTTTGCCTGACATGTCAACAATGTGAATTAGCCATGTCTCCTCAGCAACAGGCCCCCATGCAGGTGCTGAGAAAATCTGAACCCTTGAAGATACTAATGGTTGACTAACTGATGATTGGTCCATCCCGCAGCGGCTATGAATACTGTTTGGTGATGACAGACCACTTTACGAAGTTTGCAGTTGTGACATCCACGAGGGATCAGACAGCCGAGTCTGTCGCCCGGGCCATCTGCCGGGACTTCATCCGCGTGTATGGGTGCCCAAAGAGAATCCACTCCAATCAAGGAGAGTGTTTCCAGGTAAAGGTGATGGAAGAACTACACCGGTTGTACAACATTGAAAAGTCTCACACTACTCCCTATCACCTCCAAGTGAATGGGGCCTATGAATGCTTCAATAGAACACTGATGCAAATGTTACGAACTCTGGAAGAGGATCAGAAAGGGAAATGGACTGAGTTTGTTTCAGAACTAGTGTGGGTGTACAACAATCGGGTGCACGCCATTACCAGGTATTCTCCGTACACCCTCATGTTCGGCCGGGCGGGCTGTGAGGTCACCCAGATGGAACTTGTGCCAAAGGAAGGTTGGCCCTGGTCGGACACATCCACGTGGGTACGGGAGCATTGACATCGTCTCCGGGCCCTCCAGTGGCTTGTCGAACAGAGATTCCAGGAGCTGAGCTATCCAAACATGACACCAATGCAAAAGGTTCCCTTACAACTGGGAGATCAAGTGCTAGTGCAGGTTAATAGGCCGCAGAGTAAATAGGACTATTGCTGGGAAGCTGTGCCCTACCGTTTGGTGAAGAGTGTGCACAAACAATGCAATGTCTGAGGTATGACCTAAAGGAGAAGAGACAGGTCCCAGCTGAGTCCTACACCGGAAAATGCTCCTCCCTGGCGTGTCCGAAACAGAGGAACCCCGGTCTCAGAGCGAACCCCGGGCTCACCAGAAACGCCAACACCGGTGACTGGAGGGGCCATGGGCGATGAAGAAGGGGTGTGGATGCCTCCTGTCGAAGTTCCCAGAGGGGTCCATCCACCCCAACACCAGACGATGGAGCAACCCAGGCTGAGTCTCAGCCCATGGCTCCTGAAACCTTGAGTCTTCCGGCTGACCCGCCCCCGGAGGGATCTTGGAGGACTGAGCTGGTGTCTCCCCTTCAAGATGTGGCCAAGATGAGTTCATCTGGCAACAGTTGATCCGACACATCCAGAAATGCGGCCAGATGATGTCTGCCAGGAGTCTGCTCCTTGAGAACTGTCAGTCCCAGAAGAACCCACCTCACCAGAGAACTGGTGATTTTAAAGTGGGGGAGAATGTAGGAATATGGACACAGCAATCCGTGCAGCCTTATGAGATTAATGGTTCAACACTGGCCTCTGCTGGCCGAAGACAGAATAGGCGTAAGACAATTGGTAGCCTAGGAACCCAAAACTGCAGAATTGGTTACCAGGGGAAGTTTTTAAGGTGACAGACCCAGTTTAGCAACAGACAAGGGAAGAAGTTCTGGCATGAAGAAAGAGCAGCGTGCATATGTGCAGAAGGAGCTCTCCCCTGCAGAAGATTTGAGTGGCAGAGCGATGACTCCAGAGCATACTGGAACAGGTTCACAAGTCCCGCACCCCTGCAGTGTCCAGAAAGACCCCCAGGATTCCTGCACCGTCCAGCAAGACCCCCACACCGTCCAGCAATACCCTCCAGACACCCGAGACCCCCGCTACGCCTGTCAAGACCCAAATTACACCTGTCAAGACCCCCGCTATGCCTGTCAAGACCTTCGATTCACCCACTACACCTGTCAAGACCGCCAAGACCCCTCCTACTCCTGTAAAAACCCCGACTTTGCCTGTCAAGACCCCCAGACCGGACTACGTGGTCAATCCGCAGAAGTCGCCAGTCAAAACAGCCGCCTGTGCATGACTCGACTTTGCCGAGCTGTTGCTTCTTGCCTGACCCTGTGGTACTTAATGCGGGGACTGTATTGATAGAGGTTGGAGCTTAGCGTACTGTGCAAATCAGTAACTGTAACCCATAGAGATGGAAAGTGTAGGGTGTGGAGACTACGGACAAAGGCCCTGACATTTCTATACTGTTTCTTACAAGAATTAATGTGTTTATCTCTTGCCCCTGTTAGGCTCCTCCAACAAGCCTTTCCATCAAACTTGATGGTTGCTCACTCTCCCCAGTCTCACAAGCTCGTTTCCTTGGAGTAGCCCCTCGACTCTGCTCTATCCTTCATGCCACACATCCATGCCCTCTTCATCTCATGAAGACTACAACTCAAAAATATCTCCCGGATCCGTGCTTTACTTAACCAAGAATCAGCAAAAACATTAGTGCATGCTCTCATCATCTCCCGCCTCGACTACTGCAACCTCCTGCTCTCTGGCCTCCCTTCCAACACTCTTGCACCCCTTCAATCTATCCTAAACTCTGCGGCCCGCTTAATCCACCTCTCCCCTCGCTATTCCCCAGCCTTGCCACTCTGCCAATCCCTTCACTGGCTTCCCATCGCCCAACGACTCCAGTTCAAAACATTAACCATGACATACAAAGCCATCCAAAACCTGTCTCCTCCCTATATCTGTGACCTAGTCTCCTGGTACCTACCTGCACGCAACCTCAGATCCTCACAAGATCTCCTTCTCTACTCCTCTCTTATCTCCTCTTCCCAAAATTGCGTACAAGATTTCTCCCGTGCCTCCCCCATACTCTGGAACGCTCTACCTCAGCATATCAGATATGAAAACATTCTTTGAAAAATGAGTTACTTAGCAAATAAAGGTGGCCAAATTTAATTGTGCCGGATATCACATCAAAGTTTAACTCTCATCTGGGTCCTACTCTAATTTCTAAGCCTCTGTTGTCCAATCTGACCTTTTATAGGGGAGAGAATAGACACTACAAAAGGAAAATTAAAACACCTGAAAAAAACTGGGAGGAGTGTGCAGACAGAGGGCATGACTCCATAATACAAAATAGAAAAATTGCCGCCACTTCCTAATCCCATAATCTGAACTGGTGCATACTGAGCATGACATACAATATCCAAAATAGCAGTTGCACTCAGGCAAAGGGAAGGAGAAAAGAATGTAGATGGTGAATATTGGAATATGAATCTGCATTACTGCCAGTGCACTGTTCCCAGTTATTTCAGGTGTTTTAATTTTCCTTTTGCAGGTTCTATTCTAGCCCATATAAAAAGTCAGTTTGGACAAGAGAGGTATAGAAATTAGAGTAGGACCCAGATGAGAGTTACACTTTGACATTGGTATCTAGGCAAAAGTGGGTTTGGCCACCTTTATTTGCTAAGTAACTCATATTTTTCAAAAACTGTTTTCATGTTCTCTTGGCAGTAATGCGTATTCATATTCTAATGTTTACTATCTACATTCTTGTTTTTTCTCCTTCTCTTTACTTGAGTGCAACTGCTATTTTGGATACAGCATTTTTTTAGCACTTGTGATTGGTAAAGTTAAAGGTAATTGGTCGCATGCTGATGTACATTAAACACTTATTTTTGTGCATGTCGAACATCATGACATGTTTCCTGTATGTTTTTTGAATTATTTTTAGTATTGTGCATATTCATTTTTATTCTAATGCGTATCGCAATATTTACATGCTTAAAAATACAATGAAGCTTACAAGTCTACATGCACTCACTCATAAAGTAGGTGAAAATGATGTGCGCGTAGTCTTTTCTTTGGTGTAATATGACTATGTACCACAAGGTTGCAAGACATTGTGTGTTCCTCCTAGATATGACAGCATGAAGCAGGCATATTTATATAAAATAAATTAAAGTTAGGAAGAGACAGTTAAAATCCTTCTGAAAGAATTTTGTCCATATCACATCTCCCAAAGCAAGTGTAACTTTTATGATTGACACAACAATGCTGAAGCAGACACCGTACATTTCTGGATAACATTTCTGCAGAAGTCTTTTCACGGAGATGACTTGTCACTGCATCCTTTCACCAAAGACTTATATCCACAAACAAGCTTTTCTTGAACATCAAGAAGCCTCATATCTCTGCCTTTTCCCATATTTTCTTGAGCAAACATAATTACTGAAGCACTTCAAAGAAAATCCCACTCTCCACTTGACTTTAAAATAATCCCATGTTCCCCTTGGAGCATTCTGGGTATGTGACAAAGAGCAGAATCTTGTCCTGTTGTCTGTCTTTTTGTAGTTGTTATTTTTTCAGAACAGTGGCATCTTCAAATGCATCTGTCGGGCTGGTGAGAACATTGCCTGACTTGTACTTACTTACACATTAGCACAAAATTATGTACCAACAAAATCCTTAATTTTTAATAATTTGCTTGATAGGGTATTGACAGCTTCATTAAGATGAAAGTCTGCCAGATCCTCCATGTGGTGCTTCAGTCTGAAATAATGAAGTAGCAATAAATTTTAATAAGAGAAAAGAAGTGTGATTTTTCCAGTTTATTCATCTCTGTGTTATTTTTATTATTTTAATATTAATTGTTAAAATGAAGAATATTTTCTGCCATTTTTAGCATGGAAATAATTTTATGTATATATAGATATATAGATATGTATAAATATACATACACAGCATATATATATATATATATATATATATATATATATATATATATATGTGTACATATATATATATATATATATATATATATATATATATAAATATATATATATATATATATATACATATATATATATACATATGTATATATATACTGTATATATATATATATATATATATATATATAGTCATGACCAAAAATGTTGGCACCCTTGAAATTGTGCCAGAAAATTATGGATTTCTCCCAGATATTTATTGCAATTACACATGTTTCGTTATACAAATTTTTATTTCCTTTGTGTGTATTGGAATGACACAAAAAAGCAAAAAAGCAAAATGGACATAATTTCACACCAAACCTCAAAAATGCGCTTTACAAAATTGTTGACACCCTCAACTTAATATTGGTTACACACCCTTTGGAATAAATAACTGCAATCAATCACTTCCTATAACCATCAACAAGCTTCTTTATCTCTCAACTAGAATTTTTCACCGCACTTCATTTGCAAACTGCTCCAGATCGCTCATATTTGAAAGGTGTCTTCTCCCAACAGCAATTTTAAAATTACTCCACAGGTGCTCAATGGGATTTATATTTAGACTCATTGCTGGCCATTTCAGAACTCTTTGTTTTCATACATTTCTGGGTCCTTCTTGAAGTATGTTTGGGGTCACTGTCCTGCTGAAGGACTATTACCTGAGAATTAAACCCAGCTTTCTGACACTGGGCATTACATTGTCACCCAAAATCCTCTGATAATCTTTAGTATCATGATGCCTTGCACACAGCCAAGGCACCCAGTGATGGAGGCAGCAAAAGAACTCCAAAACATCTTTGAATTTCAACCATTATTGACTGCAGGCACTGTGTTCTTTTCTTTGTAGGCCTCATTCAATTTTAGGTAAACAGTAGCATGATGTGCTTTACCAAAAAGCTCTATCTTGGTCTCATAAGTCTACAAGATGCTTTTCCAGAAGGATTTAGTCTTACATATATTTTAGCATAATGAAGTCTTGCTTTTTTATGGCTCTGTGTCAGCACTGTGTCAGTATCCTGGAGGATACAAGAAACTAATAGCAACAGTGCTGCTGCGCCTGCATACCCTGTATACTATCCTCAAGGCACCTTCTCCTATGCATCAGTGCTACAGTGCACCTCATCTTTCCCCTTCAAGTCACCTACTGTACAGCGACTTTGACTAAGATTCAGGTGGGTCGAAACGTCGGATGATTTCATAGTCGCAGTTCTTTAATAAAAAAAATTCACTTTTGCATCACAAATATTGAGTGCAGTAAATTCATTCAGTTTACTTTTCAATTGAATTTTAAAAGTACAGTAACGGTGCAAAAAGTTCTGAAATTATTATTATTTTTTTATAACAAAAACCTGGCATTTTATCAGGGGTGTGTGGACTTTATATATCCAGTACGATCCTCGGGGTGTATTAAAAATCTAAGGTTTATTAGAAAATATCCATTAAAATACAGCGGTTTGGCAAACTATTGTAGGGGGATATACCTCATGGAACTACGCGTTTCGACACATATTCTTAGTCTTGTCCAAAGTTCTTGGACTTTCTTTGATACATATCTTAGGATACTTGGCAGCGGAGCCCTCTGTGCGCTGGATCCAGGCGGGGAGCGGTGAATGGCAGTAACTGTGAGCTGAACCCTCCCTCTCCCTTTTTTCACATGTTTATATATCCAGTGTCCAAAAAAAAAGTGAAAAAGAAAAATAAGTTTTGTTTTTAGTAAACACACAGAGTATATATAAATATTTGTGACATGCTTAATAATGCTGTAAATGGTGTTAATTGTTAAGATTTTTCAGCATGTATCATGAGTTATTATTACCAGTCATTATGTGCATTCTATTTCATGTTGCCATATATTGCTTTACTTCATGGATTATTTCTCTTTTTAAGCATTTTTGTAATTGAATTGATTAGTCTTCATTTTCCAACTTTTACTTTACTGCTATGGATAAGATTACAACTTATAATGAAGCAAACATATCATTATTATTGTTGCCATAAAGAGCTCCAGCAGCTGTGGTTTAATTACACTCTGCACATTGCTCCGTAAATGCTCTATTTATACACATTAGCTGGAATGATTTTAGACATAAACTAGACTACAAAGACTGATGTAGACCATGATATGCATAATTGTTTCTAACAGTTTTCTCACTTGTTTTACTTTCTTTGTCTACCTGTGGAAATCTGCATATTGTCTTTCCTGAATATTTATTCGTATATTTAATAATATATCTATAGGTTCCTTGTCATGTTATTCCTTCCAGATTGGAGAACTTTTTAGCAGTAATTTGATTGAATGCAAGATTTGTGAGATAAGAGTAATCATGTATTTGAGCTATGTGTTTACCAATCTGCCTATCACTGTCTATTGCATGTTTACTAAAAAAAGATTTATATTGTGAAGGTAATTGTATCATTGCTATTTGTGAATGTGCCAACTTTGCCACTCTTTAATGAGGATGGCATTAATGATTTTTACTCTGTCTTTACTGCAATACACCATCCAGTGACAGTATTTTATAGCTACACTAAAGACAAATGTACTGGGACACATTTCTTAATCATCGAATACAGAGAGCCATTTCACTTAGTCGCATTGCCACATGTGTACAAAATCCAAAACCTAGATATACAGTCTGCTTTTCTGAAAGAAATGGCTTTAAAAAGTAGAGATGAGCGAACCTGATGTTTGATTGTCGAACTGAACACCAACTTAAATAATCAAGGTTCAGGTTCAGGGTTTTAATGCTTTACGCTGTGCTTAGGTACGCTTGGTGCTCAGCCCTGTTCGAGCCACTTGCAGTGTTTGAATGGCTCACACTGGGGGTAACATCAGCACAATTACATGTAGCGTGCAACCCAAAATATTTTTTGAAAAAGCCCGCCCACCCTTCCCTGGAAGTAACCTGCTTATGGTTTGCTGTATGTGGGGGGAGACTCAAACTACCAAGCAGTTACTTGCTCCAGGGTTCGAGTCAAGCTCGAGCTAGTAGAGTCTTGGCTCGTTTGCTGCCTTCGAACTGAACCTTCATTGAAAGGCTCATCTCTACTAAAAAGCTCACTAAATTTAAGAGCTCTACTCTACTAGGTTCTCAGTAGAGATGACCAAACACTAAAATGCTCGGGTGCTCAGTGCTTGAGTCGAGCAGGTCAGATACTCTAAAAGTGCTCAACTCAAGAAAGGAGTACGATGGAAGCCAATAATTGTGCAGTTCGGCTCTCCGCTGACATACAGCCAGCCATATTCAGAGCATTTCTGGAGAAAGGGAAGGTGTTTTTTTTTCCTTTTGATACACTACATCCAAAAACATTGTTTCAATCCAAGTGAGAGCCATTCAGACTGTGATTGGCTCTCCCTCTGCTGCCTGCACACATTATGGAGTGAAGCAAGCTTGTGCTTTATGGTCATTGTTTCACAGACAAATCATCCGAGCACCAACAATACTCGGTTGAGCACCACGAGTACCTGAGAACCTCAATGCTCAGTCAAGCACCGAACAGTCTCTAGTTGTCAGTACTGATGGGCAAGCACTAAAATGCTCAGGTGCTCGTTACTTAAGCCAAGCAATTTGTAATGCTCGGGTGCTCATCTCAAGTAGGAAAAATATTGGAAGTCAATGGGAAAATCAAGCACTTTATTGGCAGATCCCTGCGCCCAGGAGGTCTGGGATGTCTCAGAATCCCTGAAATGGATGGAAACACCACTGAAATGGAATGGGAACAGCATGGTGAAGATATCTGGACATATTTCTGACTCACAAATCGCTGCTGAAAACAATATTGTCAGAGTGTTACTCCACTTTTACAGATTGACAATAAAACATACTAAACTGAAGACAAAATGGATTTTAAAGGGCAAAATGTTAGGAAATGTTCTTTCCTGTGTAATCACATGAATATAAGGAGAGCTAATAAGGTGAAAAAAACCCAACCTCCACCCCCTTTGGCTATAATTACACTTTGCTTTATTGGAAAAATGCAGCAGTTTTCCATTTCAGTCAGAAAAAATAAACAATCGTGTGAATTAGCTTTATGATATCTCATCACTTTTGCTGGGACTGTAAAATCAGCTTTTAATTTTCATGAAACTCATTGAAAACAATGAAAAAAAAATGCTGCAAAAATGCAAAGTCTGAACCTAGCCACTATAGACGAGCTGTTGCTAACTGTATTTCCCTGTTACCTATTATTACAGTAGATGACATAATAGAGGGGAAAATAAAGTTATACCTGCCAGTACAGTCGTCAACGGTAAATGTAATTGTAACATTTTACTACCTTACCTGGGCATTTGATTTGTTTGACATGGTCATGCACCTCTTGTTTAAGTTATAAAGGAGGAACTCAAACTCACAAAGCCTATGAGGGCAATGCAAGAACTGGCAAAAATTAAATGGAAGAAGGACTCCAATACACCCTGTATTAGACATAAAGGAGGGCCTCCTACACATTCTGTTAAAATTGTCAGGTAGTTTGACTTCTCCACTCATAAAGGCGATGCACGTCCAAGGGCTGCCAAACATTAGAAGGACGCATTTGGATAAACCTTTCTAAGATACAAAGAAGAGAGCCTCTGAATACATTTTTGTTCAATTTTGAAAACATTCTAAATTTCTGACTCTCAAAGTTGGAAAAGATACACAGGCAGTGTGAGGCACAGCAAGTAAACAGATGTACAGGACACACTCTGATTCCAGTTTTGGTTCACTTTTTAACAAACTATTAATTAATAATTGTCAAAGTGGAAATTGATCTGCAGTCAGTTCGAGGCTTAGCCAAAATGACCAGGAGGTATGGCAATAAAGCCAGCAATAGACGAACAGGAGAATCTCTTTTTCCATTTTTGGTTCAATTTTGAACACACTCTTAATTTCTGACTCTCAAACACTGGGGAAGGATTTGCAGTCATTGCAAGACCTAGCCAAAATGACCAGGAGGCATGGTAATACAGCCAGCTGAGGACATATAGGAGAAACTCAGATTCTATTTTGGTTCAATTTTGAACACACTCTTAATTCACGACTCTCTAACTGGTAAAGGATCTGTAGTCAGTATGAGGACTAGCCAAAATGGGCCGGAGGAATGGCTAAGCAGCCATCAAAAAGATTTACAGTGGACATTCTGATCCCAGTATTGGTTTAATCTTAAAAACACTCTTAATTCTTGACTCCCAAACAGACAGAGGATCTGCAGGCAAGTAGAGGCAATGTACAGTGGGAGGTGGTGTGGGGGCCATTATACTATATCTAGGCCAATTATATTGCATGGATGGCTGTGTGGGAGGTCACAGTTGAGGGATGGGGATTATACTGTGTTGGGGTTACCATACCTTTGCTGGGGCAATTGAGGGGGTACAGTAGGGTCAACATACTGTTCGTGTGAAGGATACATTAGAATAATTCACTTTGGGGGCATCATTTTTTATGTGTGCAATGAAAAGTGAATACACGATCCACGACATGGGATACACAACACTTACTGTTTTCTTCTGGCCGGTGTCTGTCACACCTCTGGCAATCCTCATCATAGACAGTCAGTAACACACACAACACAAAAGCTTACTTAGCCAAACAAAAAGTTCACTTTATTTTTAATACTGTTATGACAGACATGACTTTTATTTGCTTCCTTTCACTTAAGGTCCAGTCACACTAAGCAACTTACCAGCGATCCCAACAACGATAGGGATCGCTGGTAAGTTGCTAGGAGGTTGCTGGTGAGATGTCACACTGCGACGCTCCAGCGATCCCACCAGCAACCTGACCTGGCAGGGATCGCTGGAGCGTCGCTACACGAGTTGCTGGTGAGCTCACCAGCAACCAGTGACCAGCCCCCAGCCGCGTGGAAGATGCTGCGCTTGGTAACTAAGGTAAATATCGGGTAACCAACCCGATATTTACCTTGGTTACCAGCGCACGGAGCTACACGTGCAGAGAGCAGGGATCAGCACACACTGAGCGCTGGCTCCTTGCTCTTCTAGTTACAGCACACATCGGGTTAATTACCCGATGTGTGCTGCAGCTACATGTGCACAGAGCAGGGAGCAGCGCACACTGCTTAGCGCTGGCTCCTTGCTCTCCTAGCTACAGCACACATCGGGTTGATTAACCCGATGTGTCCTGCAGCTACATGTGCACAGAGCAGGAGCCGGCACTGACAGTGAGAGCGGCGGAGGCTGGTAACAAAGGTAAATATCGGGTAACCAAGGACAGGGCTTCTTGGTTACCCGATGTTTACTGTGGTTACCAGCCTCCGCAGAAGCCGGCTCCTGCTGCCTGCACATTTAGCTGTTGCTGTCTCGCTGTCACACAGCGATCTGTGCTTCACAGCGGGAGAGCAACAACTAAAAAATGGCCCAGGACATTCAGCAACAACCAACGACCTCACAGCAGGGGCCAGGTTGTTGCTGGATGTCACACACAGCAACATCGCTAGCAACGTCACAAAAGTTGTTCGTTAGCAGCGATGTTGCTAGCGATGTTGCTTAGTGTGACGGGGCCTTTAGTGTAGGGTACTATCTCTCGACCTGTCTCCCTCTGCTATCTTGGATCTCATCCTCAAGCTTCGGGGACAGTCTCTCCTTCCCCCTTACTCCATTCACCTTCATGCCCCGGCTACTCTTTAGCTGGACAACTTTCTAAGCCTGCCTTGGTGAGCCGTAGGTTTCTAACCTCTCGAAGATACCTCAGGGTTCCCTGACTGGCCCTAGCACCAAGGTACATCTTCTCACACTTGAACCCTGGTCTAGACTGGCTCCTCTTGAGACCTCCCAACCATCCTCTTTCCATATCTGTCACTACCCATTTAACCCTATCTCTTCTATCCTGGCACTATCTCAGCCGAACCACTATGTGCACCTATGTTAATAGTCCCACCATACTGTATCTGGAACCTGCACGCAGCTGGCAATGTAACGTGTCAACATACACAAAATTAAGCATAACACATTGCACTGCATTATTATTGATTTTCTATTATTATTTATTATTATAGCGCCATTTATTCCATGGCGATTTACATGTGAAAAGGGCTATACATAACAGGGAAAAGTACGATAATCATAAACAATACAATGCATAACTATACACTTTACATTGCAGGGCTCGACCACCTCCTACACTACAGCAATGACTTTTATGCAATGTATCATACTAACACCATATTCTATAGTAATAACATTTTCACAAGTCCCTTTTTCTTTCAGCCAGAGCAACTCTTATCTACAACCTTTTAAAGGGAACCTGTCTGTTTATTCATGCTGTGCAAACTGTTGGCAGCAAAAATCATTGCCTGGCTGCAATATTGAATCCAGGTATATTATTCTCTGATTCGCACGTGCATCTCAGAGAAAACATACTTTGAAAATATGTATTAATCTCATCTCTGGCTATGGTCCCCAGTCGGCTTTTCGAAGTGCTGCTTGAGGTCTCTCCTGGACTATTTTGGTTTCTGCCAATAGTTATAGACCTGATCCTCAAAGCATATTTATATATTTTCCCCAGTTTCAGTTCGCTTTTACTCTTCATTCATAAAATATTAAGGGTAAATAGAAGTTTTTGGACCCAGATATTAGC